>NW_028258246.1:0-119000 GCF_053883595.1 Heterocephalus glaber
TGTAGAAGTCGTTTCAGTCAGTGGCAGGACAGGTGGCAGGAAAATAGAAGATAATTGCAAGGCATTTGGGTGAGGGGTGGTGAGAAACTAAATGGAGTGAAGATGTGGTAATAGAGAAAAGATAGAATTCCTGCAAACATCCAGCCAGGTAAATACCTGGAAGGTAGGAGGAAATGAAAATGGAATAAACAAGGCTTGGAACTAGGCACTGATGAAAGGTGAACAAGTTTTTAAACAAAGGTAAAAATAATTCATAGAAACAAGTTGAGTTTTTAAGAGTTACAAGATCATAAAGGCCATTCAAATGACAGTGAAATATATACGGTAACAAAAATTAAAGAAATTTGATTTTTTAAGATTGTTCAATCACATAAAAGTCTGTATCAAACACTGTGTACACTATAACAGCTTCTCTCAGGGATTATTTAGAGATAAACATTATTTAGATACCATCTAAGCATTGTTTTGAGATAACCTGGAAAAAATATTTGAAGAAGAAATTAATTAAAATGACAAAGTTAGTATTTTAAATCTCTCTGAACTTTTTCTTCTTTATTTAAAGACTCTATTTGCTTTAATGTAAGATTCTCTGACCCAACATAAATAGAATTTATTTGGTTATTGCTTGAATACTTACAGACCACACATTTTTATGGAATGGGTTATATTTGTTTTAGTTAAAATGTTGTCCAAAAGAGGATTTTTAAAAACTTTGCTCATTGCCTTGATATCATCATAATCAAGCAACATTCATTCGACTTAGGCAGTATCAGGCATCCAGATTGAGGTCAAACATGTAGTTTACTTGCATGAGCCAGGGACACTTCAAATGCCACCTCAAATCCACAATTCAATGTTAGCATATTTTTAATCAAAGTGAGTGAATGTTATCCTGATTTTTATATTTCAGGATACTAACTTTTTAGTTATTCTAGTTTATCCAGCTGCTCCTAAAATTCAGATGGAAAGCTTCAATTACAAACATAAATCAATTTATATTTTACTTTCATTTGGTGATATTCTACTGACACAGTTGCAGATAAGGCAACACAACTTTGATCAATACCTCATCTTCTTATTTCTGTCCCAAGGATGTTTCTGGTTTTAATTCTACTGGATTGGGAATAGACAAACAATTCTCCAGTGGTGATTAAATTCATCTTCAATTTCTTTATAAAATCAGAATCACAAAAATCTGTTTCTGAGAATTAGTGCAAGACTGAGGCAATAATTGTGACATCAAGTGATATAATTGGTATAAAGCATTTTTACAAAATCATAAAGCTCTATTAACTGCAAGAAGCATTCAATAGGGAATGGACATAAACCATGTGCCAGTCATTAGGGATGTGAAGATAAATAAGGTAACATTCATTCTTATGAGAAGCTCTCGATCTAAATGGAGATGTGATAATGCAAGCAAATATAATATAACAGGAAACAAGGTATTCACAGGGCTCAGAGAGCACATAGAGGAGTACATATCTACATCTGGCTAGAGATTTATTTATGTGGATTCTTGATGGATGAGTAGTTGTTCATTGAGTTGTCAAGGTGAACAAGGTAATTTTTGTTAGGGAATAAGAGGTTCCAGAGATAAGAAGCTTATAATGAAATGCAGAGATTTCTGACTCCACCAGGATGATATAGCCCCATTTCTCCCAGGTCCTCTTTACCATTAAAGCAGCTTTGACCAAACACAAAATGTAAACATAGGAGCTCTGCACAAAGTGGGAAGAAGGAAGACAAGTGAGGAGCTTGGGACTTGAAGCATGACTCACTGTTGAAGGCTTCCTTAGTGTCTCTCATTCAGCTGCAGATGCTTCCAACCTAGAAGCACCAACAGGCACAGGCAAAAAGAATTTCAGGAAAGCCCCTTTACCTTAGTCAAAGGACATGGAAAGGGGTAGCCTAACAATGGAGAAATTTCTTGGCAATACCTGCCTTGCTCTAGCCACCTGCCTGTGGGTAAAAGCACAACTCCCTCCAATCTCTGTGGTTTGAGTGGGATTCCTGCCCACGCCAAGAAAGAAGGATGCTACCATTCCCCTAGCAGGTGGTGGGCAGGACCAAGAGGGAAGCTGAAATACATGACACTGACCAGGACAGTGTCAGCAGGATGCAGGGGCCAGGTGAGCATCTAACACCATTCAGCAAGACTTAACTAGGTAGTGTGAGGCAGAGCTAGTCCAGCAGACTGACAACAACAATGAGGAGACACAAATGAAGCACAATTCATTCCACCCTTTCTCTCCTCTTTG
Source organism: Heterocephalus glaber (assembly GCF_053883595.1). Classification (NCBI taxonomy): domain Eukaryota; kingdom Metazoa; phylum Chordata; class Mammalia; order Rodentia; family Bathyergidae; genus Heterocephalus; species Heterocephalus glaber. The sequence continues at coordinate 2,262 of NW_028258246.1, forward strand.
ATGCAAGTAGGGCTCAGTACTGAGTTTTTCTTACAATCTTACTTGGATACAATGAGACAGTGCAGATCAGTGCCTCACTGTAACCGAGGAAATACCAGCAAGTCCACTGGTGGTGCTGAACTTCCTTCCACCCTATTCACGTGCAACCAGACAGCATCTGAGTCTCAATGTTATCAAATCAGTGATATAAGCTAAGTTCTCAACCCTCAACCGAAATAGAAACAGAAGAGTAAAATAAACTCAAAACAAACAAAATGTTGTAAAGAAAACACAGAAATCATTGAATGAAAATAAGAAATCAATAGGGGAATCAAAGAAATCTGTATATGGTTATTTAAATATTATTCATATTATTCATAAATGTATAACAAGACTGACAGAAATAGAGGACATAACTCAATATTAACAACAAAACTGGAGGCATCGCTATATGTATAGCAATTGTAATAAGATTAATAAAGAAGTACTATGAACAATTTTATACTCAAATTTGACAACATTGAGAAAATGGACTGATTTCTTTTAAAACCACAAAGCACCAAACTCAACCAAGATGAAATAGACAACCTGAATAGTCCTATGACCATTAAGTAAATTGATTTTTAATTTAAAAGCTCTTGAAGGAGAAATATTCACACTTACATGGTTTCACTGGAGATTTTCTATAAAACTTTAAAGGAAGAATTAACACCAATACATCAACTTTACACAATCTAATCCAGAGACTATAAGAGGTGCAGTCATACAGAGTTCAACTCATTTTATGAGACTGACATCACCTCAGTATCAAAACCAGGCAAAGAAACTACAGACTAAAATCTCTCTGAACGTAGATGCAAAAATCCTCAAATACTTAGCAAAAGGAACCCAACAATATTTACAAAACAATTACATATCATGATGAAGTAATATTGGTTCCTGGTATGCAAGACTGGTTAAATATTTGAAAATGGAGCAATCCATGTAACTGAGCATGTTAACAGACTAAAGATATGGATCACATGATGATATCACCAGGTACAGAGAAAGCATTTAACAAAATCTTATGAGCAGTCATGATAGAAAAATCTCTAAGCAAATTAAGATAACTTCTTGATTTGATAAAGAACATATGCAAAAATCCTAAAGCTAACCTCATTTAAGTATGAAAAATTCAATAGTTTCTTTTCATGATCAGGAACAAGGTACAGATATATGCACTTACCAATCTTATGCAACATAGTTCTCCAAGGCCTAGTTATTGTAATAAGATTTTTTAAAGTGTAAAAATTGTACAACTAAGAAAAGGATAAGCAAAATTATATTAATCTCCAGATGATGTAATTATGTGGGAGATATCAAGAATATGAAACACTCACACAATTTAGAAGTGAGAGCAGCAAAATCAATACTCACAAATCAATAACCTTTCCACATACTAACAAGGAACATGTGAAAACCAAAATAAAAACACAATACCATTCACAATCACTCCAAAAGAAATGAAACACTTAGTATTCAGGTATAAATTTAGCTAATCATGTACAGAAGCTATGTTCTGGAAACTACAAAATGCTGATGAAAGAAATCTAAGGATAATCTAAGTAGATGAAGATTTCTTTGTGCTCACAGTAAAGATATCAAATGTAATTCAATTTCTAGCAGAGTATCAGCAATGTCTTTTTATAGACACAGAGAGGCTTATTGTAAAATGTGTATGGAAAAGCACAATATCTAGACAAGCTAACATAATCTTGACAAAGAAGAATAAATCTCTCTAACACTAAGGCCTATGGTACAATTACACTGATCAGGACAGTATGGTAGACATCTGTAACAGTGAACAGGAAAGAAAATCCATAAGGAGACCCACACAAATACAAAGTGATTCTGGACAAAAAATGAAAAAGCAATTAAATGGAAGATAGGAAGGAATTCGCTCTGCATTTAATAATATCTGTTTTTTCTCTATTTTATAATCCATTAGTAAAAATGTTTTAATCACAAGACATGTGGACTTAATTAATGATTTGCAAGTTAGATGTGTGTTCTACTATAGTAACTTATAATGAATAATATGTACAAACTATAAATTGTAAAGGTATGAAAATTTAAATAATGATTCTAATATTTTATTCCTTTACCTCAATGGAGTATCTTGAAAGCAATCATCTCAATTTGATGATGGCCATGGTAAACAGATAAATTGTTAAGAGATTTTTTTCTTGTCTTATTATCACGTGAGATTCCATTTTTTCCCCTAAAATCACTGCCCCAAAGTAGTAGTACAAAGGACAAATAGAGGTGATATTCTCACAGGATCAATGAGAATATAGTATTATTCTCAAGAGAATATTCTCTGTATTAAGAGTAGTGGAATCTTAACTGTTTTCTGGAGGCATGAGAAATATGAAGAATCTTGGGCTTGTTCATTATATTTAAAATTTTTGTAGCACTAAGATGCAGAAAATCAAAGTATAATTTTACATTTTCTCTGATTAATCTTTCCTTACCCTCCATTCTTTATATGCAAAATACACGGTGATTGAGGGATATAACTTTTTCACAGTGTGAAGAAAATTATACACTAGTGTATATTTTTATATTCAATACTGCTGAAATATGATGAACCCTTGAGGTACTAAATACATTACTATAAAATTTTTATGTCCTCCACTTCTTTTTTTTTCTGAAGTTTACAAAAACGGCTCATAACAAACAATCTCTGAGGCTTTTCATAAAATTGAGGCAATATTGTCATGTTATATTTTTCATTAGATGACTTCCAGGTATACTATTGTAAGTAAATGTTAGAAAAAATACTTTGTAAACTCAGTATAAATAAAAATATTTGGTAGAAAATATTGAAGAAGGAGGATTTCTAAAATAAGAAAGTCCAACTTACATATACAACCACCTTTAAAAAATAAAGATTTTTAACATCAATACAAAAACCCAAATGGCAATGAAAATACGATTCCAAATTTAGTAAAGAACTCCATCACCTGCAACAAATATTAATGAAAACCCATCTTATCTAATTCTGAATCAGCTGAAGGGGAGATGCTAATAATCAATATCCAGGGCAGTTGATCATGAGCATGGTGTGATGTTGTGAGGAAAGAATGAACATGGGGACCTCTAAATTCTGTTAGATTAATGCTAAAATAAAAGTGGTCTTTAGGATGCATAAAAAGGACTACACTGCTTCCAAACACGAGTACATTCAGAGCTGGAAGAGAAATACCTCAGACATGTGACCTGGGCTTCTCATTAGACAGTGATAGCTAAACATTAACTGATCAGAAATATCTGCATGGACCTAATGATCATGTATAGCAACAGTTTTAGGAAGAAAATAAATGACATTATCTACAGTGGGATGCCCAGAGCTTCAGCTCCATAGAGCAACAATAGCCAATGAAAGCACTAAACTCTGAGTCTATAATGTTAGTTTCTAGCATGCTCAAGAAAGCTGTACCTAATATTAACTAAATATGCACCAAAACTTACAGTCAGTCATGCTCTACTCTAGCCCTGCATGTCATCTTCTCCATAGGAATTGCAGGCATGGGAAACAATCCTCTGGGTTTACCTTCAGATCTGAGTTCCCCTGCTACAGTGTAATCTTGGAGGCTGGCCTCTTATCTTTCTTTCTACCACTTTCTACCACTAGAAAACTGGTCAAAATAGGTGCCTGGCACAAAATTGGTGCCTGGTAGAGAGTCAAAATTCAGCAAGCATTGACTACACAGAGGACCATGAGGAGCATCACAGAGATTCTACCTATAGTGTTTTGTAACAAATGGATTTAAATAGAATTTCACTCTAGTTAAACAAACAAATCAGAACAGAAAAAAATACATCTTCAGCAAGAATTTGACAAAATGATGTATATAACAAATAAATATACATACAACTAAGACCACTAAGTAGGAAAACATGAATTTTAGAAAATGAATGCCATGACAATAAATTAAAGAGACTAAGAAAATAAAGGAATGGCTTGGTCAGTGACTTAAAAAGTTCACAGATACACTGGAAACAATTAAAGAAAGAATGATATAGTAAGAAAGATGATGGATAGCCAACACAAAGATCATCATATCCCTACAGTAAGAGAACTGGGATAATAAACTAATCAAAAAATACAAATTCAAAGTATAAATAAAAATTGTCTTAAATTAAAAAATGACATAAGTTGGTATCGCCAAAGAATTCACTGAATCTACCTGTCAGGGAAAATAAATAACATAGATTGACATTACAAATTCTATTTGTCATGTACTCCATACTTACAATTAACATCTCAAGGTTTGGTATTTAAATTTTATACTTAAAATAATATATTTCAAAATTACATTTCAATTTATTTCTTATCTAGAAAATGTTTAGTTAGAACAACTCGGTCTCCTACCTACCAAGGCAAAAAACAACCTGGCTTTAGATTTCTGTTCCGCAGCAAATGGATTACGTATGAAAACTGGCGGTGTTCAAACCCAAGTGATAACAATGCAAATCAAGGAGCCAGACTTCATTTACACAAGTTGACAATAGCAACATCCTCACATACACCAAGGCACTGAAACCATTGCCCATGTATCGTCTTTTTAAAAAATGCTTAATATAAGCCAGTCAAATGAGACATAAATCAAAATAAAGAGCTTACAAATAGCAAAAACAAGTCCGAATCTTAGAATTTTGAAACTTAGAGCTGAGCAATGGAGTCTTTCTTTCTGGTGAAATCAATTATTTGATAAGTAAAAGATGACCAAAGAAACATGAAAAGACTGTGGGAGGAAATATTCAATTCTGTGAAGAGCTTCCAAATACTTCACCTCAAATGTCAGAAAACAACATGAGAAGACCATAAGAGAAAAAAGAAAATTCTGTGTATAGTCTTCAAATATTTCATTTCAAATTCATTTTGGGAGAAAAATTTGACACAATCTTCTAGCTCAGTGAGGGCGAACCTTTCAGAGACCAAGTGCCCAAACCGTAACTGAAAACTCACTTATCACAAAGCGCTGACACTGCCCCTATGTATGCTATTATCCATTGCTCAGCTGCTGGGGCCAAGCTGGGGTGACCTGGCTTGAGTGCCAATAGAGAGAGTGTGCCTACTGCAGCATCCGTGCCGCAGGTTCGCCACCACTGTACTAGATTGTAGTTCTCATCTTCCATTAATTCATTAGTTGTTCTTTCTTCTATTAACTTATCTCTTGATTTTCAGATAGTCAACTTTATTATTTCTAATATTTCTAGTTTTTAAATTGCATATAGCATCCTCAGAAATGCTATTGGATATACATAAATATTGTTTCTATTTATGCTTTTTAATTAATATTTATGTTTAATTTGATTTCTCTTTCTAATAGTGCTGGGTTTTCTCAAGTAGTCAGTGATTACTAATTATTTTTTCATACTTGCTTTTTTTTGGTACTAGGAATCAAACTCAGGACCTTGCACTTGCAAGATAGGCGGTGGCACCACTGAGCTAAATCCCAGCCCTACTTTTTCATATTTGTATTGAGAGTCTCTCTATTGTTGCCTGCTTGTGGTGGCTGTGAAGAGAAACTAGAAGATGTAGCCCAGTAGCTAGTCTTTGGAGTTTGAGTACTGGTCATCCCTGCTGGATTTATTAACTGATGTGAACCCTTGGGGGTTTTTTCCAGGTTTCAATAGTTCTCTTACTTTACCCCATGGGTAAATGCTCCACTACCCACAATTCAGCTAACTGTAAGAGAAGAAAGGAACAATGGCCCAATTGCTCCAAATGAGGCTCTCTAAGAGATCACCCTAATGTCTTTTCTTTCCCAAACTTTATCTGTGTGCTCTGATAGACACTTGGCAATTCTTCAAAATTTCTTGTCTAATGAATGTACTTGCTAATTACATCTAAGTACAGAGTTAGAATGAAATAGAGTAAGAGAAGACTGTTATGGAAGACAACATTTCAACAGGGAATGCATGACACATATATTCATATACTCTGGGTAGATCCAAGTAGTGGACTAGCAAGTACAAATGCCCAGAGATAAGAATATGCTTGGCTTAGTCCCAGAAATTAGTAAGACTAGAGTGCAGCACAATTGTTTCTTGTTGGAAGCTAAAAAACAAAACAAAACAAAACGTTTATACCTGAGGCACAAGTTAGTGAATGTAACATATTTACAAAAATATAAAAGTAATTCAGGATGGAATAAGAAATACATGAATGGTCTCAATTGCATATTAAGTGAATATAAGAATGGGAGAGATTAATTCAGAAAAGACTGATCAGCTGAGAATTTGCAAGACTTGGGGAATGAGCTGACCTTTAAAAAAGAAGTTTATTTCTTGTTTATATGAAAAGTGAATTTGCTTGTTAGATTCCCACCATGACTTCAGCAAGAGCTCATTGTTTGCAAGGTGTCATTCTTGTCTGAATGGTATGAGACAGCATCGAAGTTCCCAGAAGAGGGTAAAGCGTGAAGTGATGAGCATTAGTCTTTCCTAGTAGGGGTAGGATTTGTCGTTTCTACAAATTCCATTTGTCAAAAATTCAGTCATGTGGCCAACTTTACTGCATATTGTAGTTTGAAATAATAATGTTCATTATAATTTTCTGTTCACATAGCATCTCTATTACTCTGCAAGAGGGAGGAGATATAAAGGAAAATTGGCAGTCTACCACACTTTCTAAAAAAAAAACTTCATAATTTGAATAACCAAAATCTCTCAATTATAACACTGTTGAAAGCCCTGCTGATACATAAACTTGAGTTCCACGAACTCTTTAAAGAATTGCACTCATCTGGGGGTAGTGTGAAGGCCACATTTCATTATATCTAGCTTTAGGTATTGTGGGACATTATTTGATTTGTTGAATTACTGGGCTAATAGACTGTAACATAAACTTTTTGAATCAAGCAGATATTCTACACCTAACAACAAATATTTATGGGTTGGCTGTCAGATTCCAAATTATATAGAATGAAAATTTCATTACTTACTCTCCATTTCCTTCAAGGATTTTTGTATTACCATCTACAAGGGTCTCTTTTATTTCCAATTTGATGGATATGCATAGTGCATGAGGCAATCTATATTTATGTTCCATGCAAAGGCCAGAAGTTGACTGAACTCATCTAGAAACCGCTGCTGTTTAAATGCAGTTGTCCACATCACGAATATGTTCTCAAGGCTGCAGTGTCTGCAATGCATCTGGTACCAACTGCTGCAGATGCTCAGCTCCCTGCAGCAAATGGCAAATATATGCTCCCCTCTTCTCCAAGGGGAAAACACATGCTTTCTGTGAAAGTACTGTCTCACATTTTGGTTACTGTAACAACACAATAAAACCAAGTGTTAGTTCAACAGTTGTGATTGCCTATACAAAGGTTACTTTTAATAATTGTCCACATAGGTAAAGCTGAAGAAAAGTGAATTATTCTATATTGTCAATGATCTGTAGGCTCTGAGTGACCTTAAATATCAATCTAGATTTATTACAACAGTACTTTTGTGACCAGAATCCACAAGGTGTCATCTACAAACAATATAAATCAAATAAAACAATTTCTAGCTCATGACATGATATATAAAATTGATATTTTCAATTACACCCATTGTTCATGTAAAAAATTCCTATAATTTAATAAAAATAGTAAAAAGTAGACATTTTAATAATCAGGTAAGCTTTATTTTAGGAAACAAGAACTTTGAAATATAATGTAGTAGTAAAGAAATTATCACAGTGAAAAATATTCCTAATTTGCAGAGTCCCCTGGCCAGCTCATTTTGAAAAAAGAAATGAAAAAATATATATATAATTAAAATCACCAGAAATGGAATTTGCATTGATAAAAGATAATGCTGTAAAAATAGATCAGTGAGAGGAGAATGAGTACTTGAAATAAAAACATGGACAACCAAACTAGGAATATTCAAAATCAATCAACATTGCTCAAAAATGACATCACTTAAGAGTAAAGTAAAAAGACAGAGACCCTAACCCTACCGAGGTCCTGAGTCGCACAGAACATGCCAAATCAGCCCGCTGCAGACAGGCAGGTCTGTGCACGCCCTACCGAGGTCCTGAGTCGATTCTCCCTGCTGCAGACAGGCAGCTGCCTGGTTCCACACTACAAAGACGCAGAGGACACCAGACCACCAGACCAAGGTTCTGAGTCCCGTTGTTCCCGGCTCAGAGGGAGGGGTTTCTGAGCTGTCGTCCCACTCCTCCTGGTCCAGAGGAAGGGGCATCCCGGCCACCATCCCTCCCGCTGCTCCCAGCCCACAAGAAAGGGCTTTTGGGTCACAATCCCTATCGCTGCTCACAGCCCCTGTCCCACCTCACCCAGCTCAGGGGAGGTAATCCGTCCAGGTGCTAACAGCCCCCTGGCCCAGTTGAAATGAGAAAACACATAAATAAGTCTAAAAACCAGACTTCCAGATCACCTACAGCAACCCCAAAGGGAAATGAGATGGAACCCTCTGATACTCAACCACCTGGACCCACTGAACTGGCAACAAAAGGGGATCTGGAAAAAATGAAATCAGAAATAATTTCTCAGATAACAGGAGAAATTGTGCCCTTAGTGCAAGACATGATTAATAAATCTAGAGAGGAGGTCAGGAACATGATGGAATCCCAACATAAGAATCAAATGGAATCCATGAAACAGATGCAAATAGATTTCCAGGACATGAAAAACTCCATTGAAAGTCTACACAGCAGAATGAGCCAATGTGAGGACAGAATTTCAGTTATAGAAGATAAGATTGCAATTAGTGACCAGGAAAAGAAGAATTGCTTCAAAATTAGAAGGGAACATGAGAAATCAATCCAGCAGCTGCTAGATGATGCAAAGAAGAATAACATAAGACTGATTGGGCTCAATGAAGAAACAGGAGAGAGTGCAGATGACATAAAAAATCTCTTCACAGAAATAATGGCAGAAAACTTCCCAAGCAGGGGAAAAGAGCTTGACATACAGATAAGTGAGGCATATAGGACTCCAAATAGCCTTGATCAAAAAAAATCTACACATAGGCATATAATTGTTAAGATTCCAGAAACACAACAGAAGAACAAAGTTCTCCAAGCAGTCAGAGAAAAGAAACAAATCACATACGAAGGAAAGCCCATCAGAATCACAGCAGACTTCTCAACACAAACCATCAAGGCAAGAAGAGTTTGGAGTGACATATTCCAAGCCCGAAAAGAAAACAGCCTCCAACCCAGATTGATGTACCCTGCAAAACTATCTTTCAAAATGGATGGAGAAATAAGATGCTATCATGACAAAGAGCACCTTAGGAACTTCGTGAATACCAAATGAGCACTCCAAAGAATTTTACACAATATCCTGGGAACAGACATTGAGGATCACAACCCCAGGAAGCAAAGCAGAATGAACCCATCTGGGATGAAAAGAAATTAAATGTAAAGGGGGAGAACTCAACAAAAAGAAAAAGTCATGGCAATGACAAGTCAATATGTTTCAGTTATAACCATCAACGTTAATGGTGTCAATTCACCAATCAAAAGAAATAGACTGGCAGAATGGGTCAAGAAGCAAAATCCAACAATACGCTGCATACAAGATACACACTTAATTCAAAAGGAAACTCATAGACTGAAAGGCAAAGGGTGGAAAACAATACTCCATGTGACAGGAACCCGAAAAAAATCAGGAGTAGCTATCCTCTTGGCAGATCAAGTAGATTTCAAACCAACACTGATTAAGAGAGATGAAGAAGGACACTACATCCTTGTAAAGGGAAGAATCCAAGAGGAAGAGATGACAATCATAAATATCTATGCACCAAACACTAGTGCCCCCAACTATATAAAACAAATACTAATGGACATGAAAAGTCATATATGCACTAATACAATTGTAGTGGGGGACCTCAACACCCCACTGTCACAAATAGGTAGATCAACTAGACAAAAAATAAGTAATGAAATACTAGAACTCAATTGAACTCTTGAACAAATGAACTTAACAGATGTTTACAGAGTCTTCCACCCCACAAAATCAGAATACACATTCTTCTCAGCTGCACATGGATCATCCTCCAAAATAGACCACATACTCACACATAGAACAGGTTTAAGTAAGTGCAAAGGAATTGAAGTTATCCCCTGTACATTATCAGACCATAGTGTGATGAAATTGGAGATCCATAGCAAAAGAAACTCAAAAAATTTCATAAACACGTGGAAATGGAACAACACACTTCTGAATAAACAGTGGGTCACAGAGGAAATTAAAGAAGAAACCAGACAGTTTCTTCAATTAAATGACAATGACAATACAACATATCAGAATCTATGGGATACAATGAAAGCTGTCTTACGAGGGAAATTCATAGCAGTGAATATACAAATTAGGAAAACAGAACGAGCCCAATTAAACAACCTGATGCTGAGCCTCAAGCTTCTAGAAAAAGAAGAGCAGGACAAGCCCAAAGCTCATACAAGGGAGGAAATTATAAAGATCAGAGGAGAAATCAATGCAATGGAGACGAAGAGAACGATACAAAAAATCAATGAAGCCAAGAGTTGGTTCTGCGAAAGAGTCAGCAAAATTGACAAAACTTTAGCCAACCTTGTCAGAAAAAGGAAAGAAAAGGCCCAAATCCATGCAATTAGGAATGAAAGGGGTGAAATTACAACAGACCCAGCAGAAATCCAGAGGATCATCAATACCTACTTCCAGAACCTATACCCCAATAAGATGGACAACACAGAAGAAATGGACAGATTCCTAGATACATATGAATTACCAAAGTTGAACGAAGAAGACCTAAAAATTCTGAACAAGCCAATATCAACCAATGAAATTGAAAATGCAATTAAAAACTTTTCAACAAAGAAAAGCCCGGGTCCTGATGGCTTCACTGCTGGATTCTACAAGACATTTAGAGAGGAACTGCTGCCACTACTGTTGAAACTCTTCACTGAAATTGAAAGGGAAGCAATACTCCCAAATTCATTGCTGGAAGCAAGCATCACCTTGATCCCCAAAGCAAAGAAAGACCCAACTGAAAAAGAACTATAGGCCAATCTCACTAATGAACATAGATGCAAAAATCCTTAAAAAGATACTGGCAAACAGAATGCAGAAGATCATCAAGAAGATCATACACCCTGATCAAGTGGGATTCATCCCAGGAATGCAGGGATGGTTCAATATATGAAAATCGATCAATGTAATACACTATATCAATAGAGCCAAGGACAAAAACCATATGATTATCTCCATAGACGCATAAAAAGTATTTGACAAAATCCAACATGCATTTATGATAAAAACCCTACAAAAAATTGGAATAGATGGTCTCTACCTCAAACTGGTAGAAGCCATCTATGAAAAACCAACCGCCAATATCATACTAAATGGTCAAAACCTGAAACCCTTCACACTAAAATCAGGAACAAGACAAAGATATCCACTATCACCACTCTTGTTCAATATAGTTCTGGAAACATTAGCCACAGCAATTAGACAAGAGAAAGAAATAAAAGGAATAAAGATAGGTAATGAAGAATTCAAATTGTCATTATTTGCAGATGACATGATACTCTATATAGAAGACCCCAAGAACTCCACCAAAAGTCTTCTAGACTTAATAACCAACTTCAGTCAAGTAGCTGGTTATAAGGTCAACACACAAAAATCAATAGCTTTCCTCTACACGAAGGACAGACTCACTGAGAGAGAAATAGGGCAAATAATTCCTTTCACAATAGAATCCAAAAAACTGAAATACCTAGGAATCATCCTAACGAAAGAAATCAAAGACCTCTTCTCTGAAAACCATAGCACTCTGAAAAGAGAGATTGAAGATAATATCAGAAAATGGACAGACATCCCCTGCTCCTGGGTAGGAAGGATCAACATAGTGAAAATGGCCATACTTCCAAAACTGCTATATAGATTTAATGCAATTCCAATTGAGATCCCAGCAGCATACTTCATAAACCTTGAGAAAACAACACAAAAATCCATTTGGAACAATAAGAGACCCAGAATAGCAAAAGCAATTCTAGGTACCAGAGACATGGCAGGGGGTATCACAATCCCCAACCTTCAACTCTACTACAAAGCTACTGTGATAAAAACAGCATGGTACTGGCAAAGAAACAGACATGAGAACAAGTGGCAGAGAATAGAAGATGCAGAAACAATGCCAGACACAATCAGCCATCTCATCTTCGATAAAGGAGCCAAACACCCTCACTGGAGGAAAGATAGCCTCTTTTATAAATGGTGCTGGAAAAACTGGGCTTCAACTTGCCAAAGATTAAAACTAGACCTGTATCTCTCACCGTGCACTAAAGTAAAATTAAAATGAATTAAAGATCTAAATATTAAAATAGAAACTCTGAACCAGTTGGAACAGAGCTTAGGTAGAACCCTTGAAGACATCGGTGTAGGAAAAGATTTTATGAACAAAACCTCAGTTGCCCGTGAACTAGCACCAACAATCAACAAATGGGATCTCTTCTTATTAAAAGGCTTCTGCACAGCAAGAGAAGCCACCAGCAGTGTGAAGAGACAACCCACAATGTGGAAATAAATCTTCACCTGCTCTTCCTCAGAAAAAGGTCTACTCTCTCCAATCTATAAAGATCTTAAAAAGATCAGACCTCCCAAATATAAAGACCCAATCCGATAATGGACATCTGAAATGAACAGACATTTCTCAGACAAAGAAGTAGAAATACCAAATAACTACATGAAAAAATGTTCAACATCACTGGTCATTCGAGAGATGCAAATGAAAACAACCCTGAGATTCCACTTAACTCCAGAAAGAATGGCTGCTATCATGTAATCAACCAATAAGAAATGCTGATGGGGCTGTGGGGAAAGAGGAACCCTGCTCCACTGCTGGTGGGAGTGTAGACTTGTAAAACCACTCTGGAAATCAGTATGGAGATACCTCAAAGAACTAGGACTGGAACTCCCATTTGACCCTGCTATTTCACTGCTGGGGATCTTCCCCAAAGAATTAAGAGAATCATACCACAGTGATATATGTGCACCCATGTTCAGAGCAGCGCAGTTTGTAATAGCTAAAACTTGTAATAGCCCAAATGCCCATCAAATGGAAACTGGATAAAGAAAATATGTTTTTTAATAAAATGGAGTACTACTCAGCCATAAAAAATGAGAAATTAGAGACATTTATAGCTAAATGGATGCACATTGAGGTGATTCTCTTAAGTGAAATAAATAGGACACACATGTGTAAATACCACATAGTTTCTCTGGTGTGAGAAACTGAAAGTGTAAATAAGGACTAAATGTATAATAGGTAATGTGAAATAGGAAGAAAAGGGGCAAAGGGGAAGGAAGTGTGAGGGCTAAGGGAAAGGATAGAAGGGAATGGGATTACTAAGAGAAAATGGAAAAATAGGAACAAAATCTTTGTAAATAAGGAGGGCTGGAGGGTTTGAAGGGAGGGGTGGGTAAGGGTGAAAAATAAGAACCAAGAGAGAATATGTAAAGGTGCAAATTTCCAATGATATATGTCATTATATTGTATACCTAAAATGTACCAATGTTTAGAATGAATAATCAATCATATAAAATAGGAATAAAAGGTCCAAAGGGGTAGGGGTAGTGGGAGGGGCAGGGGAAAGGAAAGAAGGGAAAGGAAAAATGCTGAGAAATGGAAAAAAATGGAAATAAAGTCTTTGTAAATAGGGAAGGGTGGAGGGCATGAATGGAGGGCTAGGAATGGGGAAAAAATAAGAACCAAGATGCATTATGTAAAGGTACAATTCCCAATGAGAAATGTAATTGTGTTGTATACCTACAATGTACCAATAAAAGAATTTAATACAAAAAAAAAAAAAAAGAAAAGAAAATGACAGAGCAGAACACACTAAAAAGATTCTTCTCAAAAGCTACACCCAGGACCCCTGCTACTAGTTCTTCCCTTTCTGCTTTGTCATTTGCCTTACCTGGGCCTTCTACATCTTCTGATCATAATTCTGATGATGACAGTGATGAGGAATTTGAAGGATTCGATGACTCAAATGTTGGCATGAATGTCTGTTTTGGGGGGCACAGATCTATATATCTTGTTGATAGAGCCTCAGTGTCTTTTTCTTACAGCACACCTTGTTTACAGCACTGTAATTTTTGCTGACTGTGCTACATGGTACAGTGCTGTAGGTTTATGTGCTGTTATACATTACAGTGCTGCATGTAAGAGCCATGCAAATAAAAGCAAAGTCATCAAGTTGGAGTTTCCTTTGACCATTGCTTTGTTCAGAATATTGTAATGCACATACTAAATACAGTTCCTCATTCAGCAGCCAATTCGTCTAATCATCTAATGGCAGGAATGTAACTCAGCCATTAAATGAGGAACATCTGTACTGCTTTTACTAAAAATATGTAATGTAATGAACTTATTGGATTATTGAACTACTTTGACTATTTTCTCTCTGGAACGTAGACTCTACAGACTGGAAAAGATAGAAAAAAGTCGTAAAGCAAAATTGCCACCGTTTTCACAGCTTATTATATTTTGTCATGGTCAAATCAGGATTTCATTCATGTTTATCATTTCCACTCAGATTTAGATATGATCTTACATAACAAGCAAAAATTTAGTCATGATATTTATCTGCTTACGTGTGTTCTCTCATCATTCAGTGCAGAGGCATTCTTTTCTAGGAATTGTCTTTCTGGATCAAAGCAAATTTCTGATATTATAGTTGCAGTCCCAAGACTCGAGCATGAGAAAAAATAACTGTGACACCACAGTATATTCCACCACAAGCCACAGCCTAACCATGAATCAAAAAAAGCAAAAATAGCCACTTATGATAAATACAAATCAAAAGTGATAACTATTTTTTTGTCCTAATTTCCATGGAAAGATAATTTGTGTGTTTTTGCTCACTGGCTTGCCACAGAAACAAAATTTCATGTTAACAATATACAGATTCTTGAAGTAAAAGAGTTCTCTTAGAGTTATCTAAGAGAAGGTAAGAGCTATTTATGCCCTAGGTTGTGTGTACATGTAATCTTCTGACTTCTGGAAAGTTGTGCGGTTTAGATTCATGTGTTTGAGGCTACTGAAGTCCTTCAGCAGGTTATAGCTACCAATTAAACACATATTTCTTACAAAAAATCAATTATCTCTTCACTTTATAGTTTCTAACTCTTTGAATTAATAATACTGAACTGTATTAAATTTCAAGAACATAGGCTACTAAGACTTTGGAATTAGAAAAATTTTAGCTTGCTTTACATAATACAAACTTTAGAATGAAAAAAATACCTAAAATTTTATACAGCTGTACAACTTCCTAGAGATGGCAAAGACATCAGAAAACTTTTACAACCTAATGTGTTGATGAATTTACACACCTTGGTTTTTAAAATATATTTTATTCTTCTTGGCAGTTCTTTTTTCTGATTTTATCTAAAATAAGACTTCTGTTGGAGTAGTAAATTGATAAATTTAGTCTGAAGCTCTTGGGAGCGAGAATTGCCAGTTTGATATAGCACTACACAGAATGAGGCCTTGTGAGTTCACAATCTGTTTTTAATAAGGTCTATGGTGTGAAAAACATTAAATAGGCTATTGTGGATCTGCTCCATGGTTAAGAACTAATAGCACAAAGAAGAGATGAAGAAAAATCAAAGAAACTTTGAAGAAGAACAAGATGAAGTTCCTCCAGCTCACTATGCATCAATACTTGTTATGAAGTTACAGTACTTAGGAGAGTTTTCAATGGAAAGACAATGTAAACACAACAGAACTCTCAAAGAGGCTAATGAACTGATATATGATGGCCTGTACACTAAAATGATAACTTATCCCACCGGGAGAAAGGGAAGAATAAACACATTAAGCTCTACCCCCACATGATACAGAAAATCAAGTTCAAGTGGTTTAAAGTCTGAAAGGTGAAAAACTAAAATTGTGAAGCTTTTAGAATACAACACAGAAAAATATAGTGAGAACCTTAGGGTGGTAAAGATTTTCTTAAACTAACTACAAAACATATGAAGAAAAGTATTGATGAAGTTGACTACTAAATTGGAGTTTCTTTTCACAAAAATGTACTAAAGAGTAAAAATATGACACACAACTGACAAAGGATTTGAATCAAGAATACCCTAATAGACATACACACACACAAATCAAGAAAGCCTAATGAAAAATGAGTGAACTATTTAAGTAAGCAATTCATATTGGAGATGTGCATGGAAAATAAACCTCCTAAAGGGTGCTCAACCACGTAAGTGTACAAGAAAATATGAATTGAAATGATGACAAAGATATCATTCTGTACCCTTCAAACTGTATAACACGAAAATATCTGATAAAACCCTGCATTTTCAGAGGGTTGATGACAGGGCAATGTGAAGTTTAAAGACAGCATCTACATTTGCATTTCAATAGTTTTGTAATTCCATGAAGCCACTGAAATGGCTTCAAATATGCCTCATTGTTTAAGTAGTGAAGGTGGCCAAATATTATTCTTCAAGATTCATAAATCTTGGGGGAAAAAAATTGAGCCATTGTATCCAAAGCCTATTGTAAAGAGAATTCTCTCTCTCTCTCTCTCTCTCTCTCTCTCTCTCTTTTTCTCTCTCTCTCTTCATGTTTTCATGGTGAAAACCCTTTATCCATTTTGATCTTTATAAACTCAAGATTGTAAGATAAGATAAAGGAGAATAGAGGACATATGGTTTAAAATATGTTTTGACATCACCATCAATTCTTAGTTTGGAGCCCCCCAAAACCCTCCGTCTTCCCACTGGAAAGAAAAAAAATTTGCTTTTTCTTGGGAAAACAATTCCACTTAGCATAGGTCACTTTAGCAGATGTGTTGACTGTTTGAAAGGACCTGCAGTTAACATAACTGGCTGTGATTTTGATAGAAAAAGTCTTGTGAAATATTTTGGTACAAGGGAATGAATCCTGGAGTTATAATTAAAAATTCTGAGTTCAAGTACAGGGCAACTGAGTACTGTTTTGAGATAATCCCTTCTAATAAGTGTGGTTCCACCAGAGCGATTTAGGAAGGGGATTAAATGAAATGATGTATGTGAAAATTGGGTGTAAATTGTACTCCAAACAACTGGAAACCCATGTAGGTTTGCTTTAACTAGATCATTGTGTCCAATTCTTTTCATCAGGTTTCAATCGGTACGTAAAATTTTTAATGCCACCCCATCTAGCTGGGACTTTGAGATGCGACAAGATGTTCAGGAAGACAACACTGTGGGTGAAAAATAAATAGACCTCAACCAAGGTCTATTTATTTATTTATTTATTTATTTATTTATTTATGGTACCAGGGATCGAACTCCGGTCCTTGCACTCGCGCAGTAGGCAGCCAAACCACTGAGCTAAATTCTGGCCCAAGGTCAATTTATTTTTTAAAACGTTCTTTTAACATTTTTTCCCATTTCTTTGTCATTTTCATAACCTGTATCACGGTGTTTTGTAAGACTTGAAAGAAAGTAAGCAGGCTCTCTTAAACATATTCTCACTTCTCTTCCCTCCTATGTACAAATGACACCAAGCCCTGGGAAGTTGTCCTTCAAAGTGGGCCAGATAGAGCAGATAATCACTCTTTCCAAGTTCTCCCCAGACAGGTCTCAGCCTCCAAAGTCTCTTCCTCGCCAATCCCCGGCAGCCAGGAGAAAGGATTCTTATCCTTGAAGACAAGGATTTAATATTCCAATGCAGGAATACTAGGAAGGGCTTCCATACATTTCAGACAATCCCACCACATCACTGGCAATTAGAGAATGGAAGGCAGGATTCTCCTGCGAAAAGGAGAAAGGAGGAGGAGGAAGAGAAAGAGGAGGAAGAGGACTGGGGGGTGAGCACTCATATTCCGCAAAAGAATGATTGCATGATAATAAATCCATTTTAATTTTCAAGGATGGAATTCATCGGATCTGCAAGTCTAAATATAGCACAAGCGTCATCAATGTGGTTTTTACCACTGCTGGTGTGAGAGTTCCAGGGAGTGTGTACAAAGAGAGTGTGCCTTTCTGTGAAGGAGTGTGCCTGTGCGTGTGAGTGAGTGTGAGTGAGAGTGTTCAGGGCTGCAGGCGGGGCGGTGAGGGAGGAAGGGAAGTTGGGAAACCCCTGGCTGCTCGCTCACTCCCAGAGCAGCAGGATTCTGGGGTCCCTCCCTGACCCTCGAATAGGAAGGCGAAGGGGACAGGGAGCCCGGACAGGGAGTCCGCGGCGACTGACTGGAGGCCCGCGCACCCGCAGGCGGAGACCTCTCCCCTGGGCGCCGGCCTACGACCTGCCGGGGGCGGGCAGGGGAGGAAACCCCGAGCGCGCTCTGCGGAGGTAGCAGGAGCGGCAGCCGGCGGGTGGCGAGCGCGGCGTCACCGAGCAGTGCGGGCGCGGGCGCGCTTCCCCGGGGACGCCTCGGCCTGGCCCCGCTGCCCCCGGACGCCGGGTGGGCGCGCCCCGCGCTGTGTGGACCGGAAGCCCCTCGCAGTCTGAAGGAGCCGAGCAGAGGTCAGAGGGGCCGGTGAGCAGCTCCCCAGGCGGCGGGGCTGGGGCCGCGGTGCCCGGCGCCCAGCCCGCTCCGTCTCCTTGACGTTCCTCACACTTGGAAGCGGCTGCAGCCGGTGTCGTCGGAAGAGGGCGGGAGGAGAGCGGGGCAGGAGGCCGGAGCGCGCCTCCTCGCTGCGGGAGCTGCCGCGCCCACGACGACCCCGCTCGGGCCAGCCCAGGGCCGGGAGCCGCGCACGCCAGCGCCCGGCAGCCGCGCTCGCCGGCGGGACCCACGCTGTTCGGTCCCCGGCATCTCCGCCCGCACGCGCGCCGCTCGCCCTTCCTGCTCGCGCTCCTCCGCCCGGGATTCGGTGTGTGTGGAGCCTCCTGGGGGCGGGGGCCGAGCCGCGCCGCCTCCCGGGCTGCGGTCGCTAGTGCGGCGCGCAGGGCAGGCACAGGCCGGGAGGGGACGCGCCCGCCCCGGCAGCCACCTGAGGGGCGCCGGCGACAGCGTGGTCTAGAGCGGCACCGGCTCGGAATCCCCGCGCCCGCGCCCGCCCCCGCCCCCGCCGGAACCCGAGCGCCCGCTCCACTGCGGACCCCCGGCACTTCCAGGAACAGCCTCGGCCGCTGCGCGGCGCACGCTCCCCGGAACCTCACGGGCAGCCTCTCCGGCCGGCGAAGTGAGTAGGGCGCCCGCAGAGGCGGCGGCGGGTGGCGGGTGGCGCGCTGCGGGGCATCTGGAAGCGGGGTGCTAGCGGGGCGCGTGGAGGGGAGCACCGAGTGGCTGGCTGGCTGGCGAGAGACCCTGAGGGATTCATCACACACTGCGAAAAGGAAAGGTAAAATGCGAGCGCTGCGCGCTGATGCTAGGACCAAGAAGGGTCCAGCCAAGGTTAGGCCTTGTAGCGCTCTTACTGGGGGGTCCCTGCTCATCTTTTTCCCGGAGACGTGTGCAGGATGCGGCGCGTGTTGGCTGGACACACGCACTCACACGCACTCACACACACACACACACACACACACACACACACTTGTGGCAGGTCGCACTTGTCCCTTATCTAGGAAGGTGTTGTATTACTGTCTTAATATATCTTTGCGGAAAATGCAGGTAGATGGTTTTGATGGCATTTGGGGATTGAAAGGAAAAGGTGGAGTTCAGGGAACAAAGGGGACCCAGAGCATGCCAGACCGGAGGACAGAAAGAAGTGGGGTGCAGTGGTGAAGCGTGGCTCTGGAGTCAGAGAGAAAGACGCCTCCCTCTCCCGAGCCTGGCGACTCCCCCCACACATTTCCTTTGCGTTCCGCGGGAAGCTGGCGGACCTGCGCTATTCCCTATCCAGCCGGGCCCCTCTGCGTCCTCCTCTCCTGTCCTTAAGGGTGCAGGACGTGTTTCAGATCCTACGTGAGGAGAGGGAGGGAAACCCTGTAGGACTGGGGGAGCCATGGCACCCAGGCTCCGGAATCTCAGACTGGGCACCAGAGTCTCTAGTCTGACTGTGTTTTAGAGTCGGGAATGCGGACTTGGGCTGGGCTGGGCTGGGCTGGGCTGGGGCGCACAGATTGTCTTTAGGAATAGCGTGACTTCATGGTAACGGAGATGGCTGCAAATCTGCTTCATTACACTCCTTCTGGGCATGGGGCTGAATAAAAGACCAGCCTCCGCCCTCTCCTCGCTCTCTCGCCTCGCTGTCCCCTCCCCAACCGAGTCACAAAGCCCTCGGGTTGGGCTGCAGGGTGCAGCGCGGGGAGCAGGGAAGGGGTCACTTTCACAACTCCTGGGAGTCAGCTTTGGAGAGGAGCCATCTGCGACTCCCACGTTCCTGTCAAGTTCTCTTACACCAGGCGGGAGGGGTGGGTGGAGTCGGTGAGACAGGGCCCTCCACCTGCTCCCTTCGGTCACTTTCCCAATGCACTCTCAACGCCTGGAATTTGCCTACAAGGTAACTGGGTCAGCAGGTAGCTCTCCATACCTGTGTGTGCTGAGATGCGGCTCTCGTGATGGAGGCAAAGGGGTTTGTATCTGAGCATGGTTTAACCTGGGCAGGATTTCTAAGCACAATAGAGATTTTATAGCGTGGGCGAGCAGAGTGCATTCAAGCGAAAGCAGGACACGTGATCCCTCCGACGGGAGAGATACAGTGTTAGGAACTCGATTTTCTTTGTTCCAGGCTGAGCCTCTGGATGCTCAGCATCCCAGTTGCTGAAGTCGTCCTTTCAAGGAAATAGGATGATGATGACAATGATGGTGATGATGGTGATGGTGATGATAATGATATTGATCAGGGGCCAGAAGAGAGGGGAGAGAGCACAGGTAGATAGTTGTGTGTGAAGCTCTTGAAACTTCCTGTGACATTTGCTTTTAAATACCCACCCTGCATCTCCAGCCCTCGCCCCAGTAGGCCCCCTGTTTTTAAATGAGGCACTCCCTGTGGGAGGCGGTGGAAAAGTTCTCCAGCCCCTGCACACGTGGGTTTCCCAGCTCTAAGAACCTGCTGTCATTGGCAACAGATCCTGCCACCTCCCCAGTCCAGTGGCAGGCTTTAAGTCAGGCATTCTGCAGCTGACTTGTTGGAGATCTTTCTGCAAAGGACTGTAAAGCAGTCCTGTGCCCGATTCTTGGAAATCACTGATCACACCAGGGGAAGTGGGAGAAAGTGGAGAACCAGGGATTATTTTATTTTCCCCTAAGAGTCATAGGACTGACGTGCATGTATGTGCACCAGGTATGTTTAGCAGGGTCTACAGGTGGAGTCCCTGAGGTGTCTCAGGCCTGTAGAAGGCCCTGCGATCTGATCATTTATTAATTTAGTGAAAGTACAACTTGACCTCCACCCAACACTGAACTAGAGTTATGTGGCTTGGAGGTTGCGTGTTTCATTTTGACTGCCTGTTTTACAAGCCATCTTAATAGGCTAAAGTTTTTTAAAAATGTAGGCTGTTTCTGACCATGCTGCATTGCATCATGTTAATATGTCCTGGTAAAGAAAGCATGGGCAGTTTCCCTAACATATTCTGAGGTGAGAGTTCTTGATACATTTTTTAAAAATATGACTGACCAAGAAAGGATGTGTGCTTACCATGGCAGCCCTTGCATGCTTCATCACTTGTGCCTGAACATATGCAGTGTCAGAATTGAAACAACTTCATATAGAAACAAACTGGGCCAATTACAGTAGCATGTTTTATTCAGAGCTTCAGCACAGCATTAGGCTGTCATTGAGATTTTCCTAATTAAAATTTCATTCCACTTACTTCACTTTTTGTGAGCTTTAAATTTTTCTAATTCTTCTATAAAGTACAAAAATAAGCTTAAAGTATTTTTTTGTGTTTGTTGGCTTTGGATTTTTAAAAGTTGTGGAAATATTAATGAGTATTATGAATTTTTATTTTTATGAAAGTCATTAACCACATTATACATAATGTTCCCCAGGGAATTTCTTAGATATCTCTTCAGTCCAAAATGGATGGCAATACTTGTTATACAACCCAGTCTCCTTGGTTATGTCTTAAAATGTCCAGTTTTAGAACAGCTGAAAACTCAACAATGTTAGATTTCAATCCATGTATCAACATTACACCTATTGACACAACAATTTTATTTTCTGAATGACTGTTGGATCACACGACCCTTGATAACTTCATTCCATACCCAAATTACCAAAGTACACAAGGAGTAAGCAACTATTCATAAATCATCATCTGAATTGTCTCTAGATTCTTAGTGTGTTTTCTTCTTCACTTAAATTTTTTCATAATTGTTTGGAAAATATTTCCTTTTGAATTATATAATGTTTGTTCAATAAAACAGTTATAATGACCCCACCAGCAATAAAAGACATTGGAGTATTTTGTTGTTTACAGCAACAAAGGGTGCTTTATAGAGTACTATCCACAGGTCACTTGAGGTGGGTCTAGCTGGGCATGCGAATTTGGAAGAGGAATTTGGGAAACCATTGATTCCTATCTGTGACACAGAACATTTAGTTGTGAGGAAGCTTCTCACCAGTAAGGAATTCCTGCCTCCAAGGAAAGATATACAGGAGATGCTTCTTCTGAGCTAGTCACTTTGAACCTCTTTAATTTAAGGGCCTTCAATGGAAGACTTTAAAGTTTCAATATTTAAAAATAAAATTTAATATTAAAATAGCAATTTAAACCTGTAGAGTAACAATGATATTCTACTCGAAGGAAACACAAAAGCAGGCTTTTCTAAAATTATAAGTGTGACATGTTTATTGTAATCAGTGAACCTTCCTTGATACATTATCAACCCAAGTCCATAGTTTACGTTAGGGTTCCCTCTGTTGTGCATTCTGTGGGTTTTGACAGATGTATGATAACAGTAATCCACCATTTTAATCTCATGAAGAATACCTTTACTGTCCTAAATGTGGTCTATGCTATCAGTATTTCTCCTTCCCTCCCCTGAAACCTTGAAGAGCAGTGAACTTTGTCACTGTCCCTTTTCCAGAGTGCCTTGTAGTTAGAATCATAGAGCATGTCACATTTTCAGGTTGGCTTGTTTAATTTAGCCATATTTGCATATACCTTAAAATACTGAAGTGTGAATTGGCCATGAAAACTCAGAATTAAAAGTAGCACTATAAATGAACAATGTTTGGAAGATGATGACTACAAATCAATAATCGTTCTCTTTTATGAAAATTTTAACCATGTTCTGTGATTAAAGGTTTAATCATTAGAAATATTTGTGCTTTTTTAGAAATGACTCTAGGAAGTTATCCTAAGAGGATAAAAGAAGAATAAGAAACTCTTAGGTACTTCTGGAAATAACGTGTAATTGCCAACAGTATCAGTCAACCTCTTTTAAAGCTATAAAATAGAGGTAGTAATAATTGCTCAATTATAGCTGGAATAAAATAAGACAAAGTGGTACACAAAGGGGATGTGATCGCTTTGGAAGAATGCGCCATAAACTCTTTGGTATGAGTCAGTTTTCTTCAGTGAGGTGCGGGGGTGTGTACTAGTGGCTGTGTGTCGGGATGGCACCCTGTGCTTTCAAATAATGCCATCTAGATAAGCACGTGTATCTCTTTCCTGTCATGGTGTTAAGGAACTATGTTGAGAAATCCATGGGCATCACTTGTCCTCTTGCTTTCCTTACAATACATAAGGTCTGAACTGTATGCATAACAACAGCTACCAGTTGCCAAACACCACTGGGTCAGGCACTTTATTTCCCGTTAGACGTACTATTCTCACCATTTCAAATATTTGAAAATTGAGACTCAAATACAGTAAGTGGCCTGATCATGTCACACAGTGAGAAAGTGAGGGGCCAAGAATTTGGCTCCTGAGGCTCTGCCTCTATACCAGGGTGTCTCTTCCATTGGTGTAAATTACTGTTTGTTGAATAGCTGAAATGTGTCATCATAGAACATTTTCCTAGTTTAGAAATAAGAATTAAGATTTTGATCTAGCTTTTCAAAATGATCTGCATTTGACAGTCATGCACCATACTAGTTTTGTGACTAAGAAATACTGTTTCTTGTTTTCCTAATTAATTCATGACAGAAACGTTTAATAACCTATTAGAATCTGTCATGCAAAAATACATTCCGGAAGTTTTTAATGAAGCAAGTTTGGAACCTGTAGCTGTCATCTACTCTGAAACTATGATGACATAGTTGATAAATAAGCCTCTGGAGAAGTGTCACATATGCTTCTTAAATTATTAACCATAATAAAAAAGTGATCATTCATCACTCAAAGACACATGGAAAAATTGATAAATAAATTTAGGACTTTCTGGGTACACTCATTTTCATGGCATTGTTTACTGCTTTTATAAAGTAGTTCTAATCTCTATATAAGATATTTTCAGTTACAACCCTTGAAATGAATAGTACTTAACCAAGGTTGAAGTATTAAAATTTATATTATCATTGACAGGATCTGCTTAAATATTTGAATAATGCTACTGTATTGGTTTCTTAAAGATAGCATTTCTTCAGTAAGGTTGTTCATGTTCAGTAAGGTTGATGGCATATTCATTTATTTACTTATTTATTTCAGTTCCAGGGATCAAACTCGGGTCCTTGCACTTGTGCAGCAGGCAATGAAATCACTGAGCTAAATTCCCGGCCCTTGACAGCCTATTTAAAACGGAGGGATAGTTGTATTGTGCCCAAACTAGTAGCATAATGAATATGTTTACTTGAACAGAACTTTCTAATACGTGTGTGTGTGTGTGTGTTCAGTTGAGGAAAGAATTAAATTTTATGGAATCAAAGACATGGAATATTATGAGAACGAGCCAGAAGCTATCGTTTCTTTTTGTTACAGAAAAGAGATAGCTGATCTGAAAAACAAATCAAACACACTGATAGTGTCAGTGCTGTCATTTGTGTCTGACATTTCATAGACAGAAAGAGAAGAATATGGTATAAGGAGAAAACTATAAAACAGAACTAACAGAGAAAATATGGTCCAAACAATTGGAAAAGAGCTATTTACCTTAATCAGTGAGAAAAAAACAACCCAGAATGTTTATGCTATTGCCATAGTGAAAGTGATAAAGATACTTTTGTGTAGTAGCAAATTATTTTCTAGGAGCCTGGCAGCATTATTAAGTTGTGTAATAAGGGAAGGTAAAGCAAGAAATGAATCTTCTTGAGATAACACCTAAGTGTTTTGAAGACATTTCTTGTACTGAAAAGATGAGTAATGGACACAAAGTCAAATTATGCCGACTGAGTTTAAAGAATTAATACAATGTAGATGATGTAACTAAAATAATCAAAAAGTGCAAGTAGACTCCTATAATAGTAACCACAGAAGTGTGCTGCATGCCCCAGCATCATGTTTACCACCAGTAGACACCTCACAGAGTCATGCAGAATGGAAGTGTACATTAGATCACATATTTTGAGCAACTTGATCCCATTAAGTATTTACTTTCCAGTGTTACAGTGAATCAGTGTAATTTGGGACATGGCGAATTTTCTTCTCAAGTGTGATTAATTTCTTGAAACAATTATAAACATGATTGTAATTACATCCAATAGCTAGTTAAACTTTCAGTGAGTGTTAAATATTAGTGATATCTTTAGGGTAATGGTGGATTATGGAAGCTGGGGGGACAGCACATATACACATATGGCTGAAATTGGTCTGTTTCACAATACAAATATATATACATGCATATATATGCAGATGTATCGCGAGACAGGGTATTAAGAAGTCACCGAGTTGCCCCAGCTGAGCTGAAGTTGAGATCCTCCTGCCTCAGCTTCCCTAAGCACTGAGATTACAGGAGTGATGCACCGTTTCCACACTTGAAGTACGCTGGTGTGCAATGCTAAGAAGGGGGGGCGTTGTCCAGGTCTTTCGTGGAAACACTCCTCCACCATCCAGGAGTGGAAGACGAGTCCTTGAGGGGACAGAGGAAGCAGCGAGAAAGGCCGGAGCACCTGCTGCTGGCCTATGGAGGTGGCGCCCAGCAAAGATGCAGACTCCTGGACCACAACTCCCAGGGCTCCTCGCGTGGACTCGCGTGCCCCCCCCGCCGTGCCTTCGTGCGCCCTGACCGCGTTAGGCGAGGAGCCGTCCTTCCGTGGGAGCAAGGGACCTTTTGCCCAGCGTCTCTGAGCTGAGAGCCGCGGTGGCTGCGGGCAGCTGCGAAGTGGGCGGAACCGGAGGGGGAGCTGAGCCTGGCGGGTGAGTAGGAGCCACACGGGGCCCCAGCTTGTCTGCGCCTCAGCGGTGTGGTCTCCTAGGTCGGGCATGCGAGCGCGGGAGTCCCGGTGCGGGGAGGCGGGACGCCCCTCTGGGAAGACGCTCTGCGGTCGCCCCCGCTGTTGCCCAGCTGCTCCTTAGCGGCCCGGGTCCTGTCCCCGGTGGGCGGGAGAGATATCCTGCCCCGCCTGGCCCGGCCTGCGAGCGGAGCGGTCTGTGCTGCAGGTGGCCTGGGCAGGCGGCCGGCCCCTCCTCTCGGGCCCCCGCGGTCGGGGGTGGCGCAGGAGCCCGAGACCCGGGACCAGGCGCCTGGCCGGGGCCGGCGGCGGGGCGGGGGGGTCACTCGGGCTTCCGACGCCGCCATGGTGGGCAGGCGGTGGGCGCACCGCCCGGGCTCCTGGGCCCGGGGAGCCTTCCGCACCCTCCTTGGTGCTGCCCGCGGGGCTCTGTGCGGTGTCAGGGACCGACAAGCCCTTGGCCGTCGTCATCGCGTCCTCGGAGCTCGGTGACCCGGAAGGGCGCGGTGCCACAGCGCGGTCCACCCGTGAGTCCCTTCAGGGTGTTTGCGGGTGTCCCGCTGATGCGGAGCCTGTCGTGAGTGCAACAGCCACAACCCCCTTTCCCAAATGCCTTTCCAACAAAATTAGTTGTCCATGCGTATTCCCTTGGTAAAAAGCAAGTTTGGCTCTGAGTATCTTATTTTGGTTTTGTGGGGGCTCCATTTGACAGTACGCAAATTGAGAGGACAGGCAGTATGCGCGTTGCAATGAAACAGTTCTTGTGAAAGTGCTCTTCCTTGGCCTCTAGAGGCCGAATTATCTTGGACTGGCTGACGTGCTCATCCCATTAGTAACTGCAGCGGCTGAGGCCAGAGAGAAAGCGTTTGTGGGTCGAGTCACAGAGCAGCCCTTCAGAATGATTTTTGGTTTTCGAAGATTTGGTTATCCACTTTCAAACAGTGTGTCCTTTCAAGGTTTAAGGTGGGGAAGGAGGGTGGGGGCACAAATCTGTCAATCCTGTTAACTTACTCTACAGAAAATAGCTCGGCGCGATTAACTCCAGAACCAAGCACTTTTCATTTGGTAGATCAGAAGCAGAGCCTCTTCCAACACTAAACTCTGACTCGGTTTTCATGGTCGTTTTTCCAGTTGCTATGTTTGGCTATACCAGGTAGATAATTTTATTGTTTGCTCGCAGCAGCATATGTCTCTTTCTCATGTTATCCTTACTTTTGGTTGTCCACCGGTCCCCCTCTCTACATTGTTGACTTTGAAGGTTAAGTAGGACATCTTTGTGTTGAGATTGGTTCTAGGAAGATACTTCCTTTCTATACTCACTAAGTCCTGTATATTCCATCGCGTCGAGTTTGTACTCATCCATAGTTCCTAACCGTTTTAAAGTGTTTCTCTCTGCCAAATGCATTTGTACAGCTTGCATTGATATGACCATGTAGGTTTGCTTGTTAGAATTAACACAAGCAACTACGTTGCTAGATTTTTTGTTTTCTCTCTAAAATCCCGGGACCCTTTCAAAGGCACTTTTGGTTAGTTTGATAGTTTCCGTGTGCTACCTGATGGTTTAGAGCATTGGTATCCATATTTATAAGTGAGATTGTATAGTTCTTTTTCCTCCCGTATTGTTTGTGAGCTCCTAATCAGAATTATGCTCTCCTTGGTGATTAAATCGGGAAACTTGTCATCATTTTCTGTGCTCTGGAACAGAAGAATAATCTGTTTCTGGAAGTTTGGCAGCACCTGACTGCAGACTGCTGGTGTTTTGTCTCGTTTGTGTCTTGCAGTGCTGAGGATTGAGTCCAGAGCCTAGGCCAAGTTAGGCAAGTTTTCTCCCACTGAGTTGCACCCCCTGCCCTGCTGCTGTTTTTGGAAAGTTAACTGCCGTGTAGCTTTTTTCCATGGCCATTGATGATTTTCAGATTTTCTATCTCTTCAAAGTCAGTCTGGTACTTTTCGTTGTCCTAGAAAGCCATTAATGTCCTTGAATTTCAATACTATTGAATTTTAACCTAGGGTAGCACAATGCTCTGTATAGTTCGTTGGAGGAAAAGAAACTCGTATATCTGTGATGTTACCCTTTTCAACACTAGTGTTTATTGGCCAGACGTGCTCAGTGATCGCTTATTTTAATCTTTTGGAAGAACCAGCTTTGGGAGTTCTTGGTGAGTGCTGCTGATTTTTATCCTTTTACATCAGGAATTTCTGTCGTTACTATTTATCTTTCTGCTTCATTTAAATTTACTTTGTTCAATCTGTAGCCTCCCGAATCGAAAGCTTGAATCCTTTCTTTAACCAGCTGATCCTCCTCCTAAAACAGGCAAGGTCTTGGAATTCATTTTGTTGGCCTCACATGTTTTTCTTTCCCTCCAGTACCGGGGATTGAACTGAGGACCTTGTGCTTGCGAGGGAGGCAGCTGCACCCCTGAGCTAATTCCCTGGCCCGAGTTGGTTTTGTTTCATCCTTGCTCCCTGAAATCTGACTCAAGGTCCTGCCGTGGTATCTCTCCCTGGGGTCCGTGTGTATAACTACAGAGAATGTCCTTCAGAATCGTGATCATAAAGCCCATTGGAGGAGAGCCAGCTTGAGGGAAGTAGAGAGTCCTGGGGTGTTTTGTTGGTTGGTTGGTTGGTTGGTTGGTTGGTTTGTATTTGGTACCGGCAATCGAACTCGGGGCCTTGAGCTTGCAAGGCAAGCGCTGGAGCCACTGAGCTAAATCCCCGGCCCTGGAGAATCCGGGTTTTTTTCATGACCTTGAGTTTTGGGTGTCTTGGGTGCAGGCTAGAGATGTTGTTGGACATGGTATAGAGTGAGAGGAGAGGCTTAGGGTGGGATGTAAATCCCTGGTTTTCCCGCAGTTTACCTAGGGGCACACAGGTATGTATGTATGTAGGTGTGTATGTAAGAACAGTACTGCCATGGGAATCACAAGCTCCTCAGAGCGGGCAGGGGGGAGCTTAGTCAAGTTCTCAAAGTCAGAATCACTTGAGGTGCCTTCGAAACATTGCAGATTGGTGGGAACCACCTTCGGAGTTTGTTGTTGTTGTTTGTTTGTTTGTTTTGGTACTGGCAGTGGAACTCAGGACCTTCTGCTTGTGAGGTAAGCAGCAGAACCACTGAGGTAGATCCCTGGCCCCCTTCAGAGCTTTTCATACGGCAAAACCAAGTAGACCTAGAGGTGTAGCTCAGTGGTACAGTTCTGACCTAGCAAATGTGAGGTCCTGGGTTCCTTTCCCAGTGCCACCAAAAGAAAGAAACAACAAAACAAAAACAAAATAGCCTTGGTAGGTAGGAGGATGTGCAGTTTTATCAAGTTCCTACATGATGCTGAAGCTACTGGTCCCAGTACCTCACTTTGAAATAATTGTTTTTCAGTGTTTGGAATTTAACCCAGGGCCTCTGCACCGAGCTCCATCCCCAGCCTATATGTATATGTAGAGAGAGAGAGAGAGAGAGAGAGAGAGAGAGAGACACCTTGTGTCCAAATGTATATATACATGTACATATATATACATAGTATGTGTACATGCATATATATGCAGATGTATCGGGAGATGGGTTGTTCCGCAGTCACTGAGTTGCCCCAGCTGAGCTGAAGTTGAGATCCTCCTGCCTCAGCTTCCCTAAGCACTGAGATTACAGGAGTGACGCACCGTTTCCACACTTGAAGTACGCTGGTGTGCAATGCCAAGAAGGGGGGCGTTGTCCAGGTCTTTCGTGGAAACACTCCTCCACCATCCAGGAGTGGAAGACGAGTCCTTGAGGGGACAGAGGAAGCAGCGAGAAAGGCCGGAGCACCTGCTGCTGGCCTATGGAGGTGGCGCCCAGCAAAGATGCAGACTCCTGGACCACAACTCCCAGGGCTCCTCGCGTGGACTCGCGTGCCCCCCCCCCCACGTGCCTTCATGCGCCCTGACCGCGTTAGGCTGGGAGCCGTCCGTCCATGGGAGCAAGGGACCTTTTGCCCAGCGTCTCTGAGCTGAGAGCCGCGGTGGCTGCGGGCAGCTGCGAAGTGGGCGGAACCGGAGGGGGAGCTGAGCCTGGCGGGTGAGTAGGAGCCACACGGGGCCCCAGCTTGTCTGCGCCTCAGCGGTGTGGTCTCCTAGGTCGGGCATGCGAGCGCGGGAGTCCCGGTGCGGGGAGGCGGGACGCCCCTCTGGGAAGACGCTCTGCGGTCGCCCCCGCTGTTGCCCAGCTGCTCCTTAGCGGCCCGGGTCCTGTCCCCGGTGGGCGGGAGAGATATCCTGCCCCGCCTGGCCCGGCCTGCGAGCGGAGCGGTCTGTGCTGCAGGTGGCCTGGGCAGGCGGCCGGCCCCTCCTCTCGGGCCCCCGCGGTCGGGGGTGGCGCAGGAGCCCGAGACCCGGGACCAGGCGCCTGCCCGGGGCCGGGGCCGGCGGCGGGGCGGGGGGGTCACTCGGGCTTCCGACGCCGCCATGGTGGGCAGGCGGTGGGCGCACCGCCCGGGCTCCTGGGCCCGGGGAGCCTTCCGCACCCTCCTTGGTGCCGCCCGCGGGGCTCTGTGCGGTGTCAGGGACCGACAAGCCCTTGGCCGTCGTCATCGCGTCCTCGGAGCTCGGTGACCCGGAAGGGCGCGGTGCCACAGCGCGGTCCACCCGTGAGTCCCTTCAGGGTGTTTGCGGGTGTCCCGCTGATGCGGAGCCTGTCGTGAGTGCAACAGCCACAACCCCCTTTCCCAAATGCCTTTCCAACAAAATTAGTTGTCCATGCGTATTCCCTTGGTAAAAAGCAAGTTTGGCTCTGAGTATCTTATTTTGGTTTTGTGGGGGCTCCATTTGACAGTACGCAAATTGAGAGGACAGGCAGTATGCGCGTTGCAATGAAACAGTTCTTGTGAAAGTGCTCTTCCTTGGCCTCTAGAGGCCGAATTATCTTGGACTGGCTGACGTGCTCATCCCATTAGTAACTGCAGCGGCTGAGGCCAGAGAGAAAGCGTTTGTGGGTCGAGTCACAGAGCAGCCCTTCAGAATGATTTTTGGTTTTCGAAGATTTGGTTATCCACTTTCAAACAGTGTGTCCTTTCAAGGTTTAAGGTGGGGAAGGAGGGTGGGGGCACAAATCTGTCAATCCTGTTAACTTACTCTACAGAAAATAGCTCGGCGCGATTAACTCCAGAACCAAGCACTTTTCATTTGGTAGATCAGAAGCAGAGCCTCTTCCAACACTAAACTCTGACTCGGTTTTCATGGTCGTTTTTCCAGTTGCTATGTTTGGCTATACCAGGTAGATAATTTTATTGTTTGCTCGCAGCAGCATATGTCTCTTTCTCATGTTATCCTTACTTTTGGTTGTCCACCGGTCCCCCTCTCTACATTGTTGACTTTGAAGGTTAAGTAGGACATCTTTGTGTTGAGATTGGTTCTAGGAAGATACTTCCTTTCTATACTCACTAAGTCCTGTATATTCCATCGCGTCGAGTTTGTACTCATCCATAGTTCCTAACCGTTTTAAAGTGTTTCTCTCTGCCAAATGCATTTGTACAGCTTGCATTGATATGACCATGTAGGTTTGCTTGTTAGAATTAACACAAGCAACTACGTTGCTAGATTTTTTGTTTTCTCTCTAAAATCCCGGGACCCTTTCAAAGGCACTTTTGGTTAGTTTGATAGTTTCCGTGTGCTACCTGATGGTTTAGAGCATTGGTATCCATATTTATAAGTGAGATTGTATAGTTCTTTTTCCTCCCGTATTGTTTGTGAGCTCCTAATCAGAATTATGCTCTCCTTGGTGATTAAATCGGGAAACTTGTCATCATTTTCTGTGCTCTGGAACAGAAGAATAATCTGTTTCTGGAAGTTTGGCAGCACCTGACTGCAGACTGCTGGTGTTTTGTCTCGTTTGTGTCTTGCAGTGCTGAGGATTGAGTCCAGAGCCTAGGCCAAGTTAGGCAAGTTTTCTCCCACTGAGTTGCACCCCCTGCCCTGCTGCTGTTTTTGGAAAGTTAACTGCCGTGTAGCTTTTTTCCATGGCCATTGATGATTTTCAGATTTTCTATCTCTTCAAAGTCAGTCTGGTACTTTTCGTTGT
Organism: Heterocephalus glaber; assembly: GCF_053883595.1. Classification (NCBI taxonomy): domain Eukaryota; kingdom Metazoa; phylum Chordata; class Mammalia; order Rodentia; family Bathyergidae; genus Heterocephalus; species Heterocephalus glaber. The sequence continues at coordinate 34,500 of NW_028258246.1, forward strand.
CCTAGAAAGCCATTAATGTCCTTGAATTTCAATACTATTGAATTTTAACCTAGGGTAGCACAATGCTCTGTATAGTTCGTTGGAGGAAAAGAAACTCGTATATCTGTGATGTTACCCTTTTCAACACTAGTGTTTATTGGCCAGACGTGCTCAGTGATCGCTTATTTTAATCTTTTGGAAGAACCAGCTTTGGGAGTTCTTGGTGAGTGCTGCTGATTTTTATCCTTTTACATCAGGAATTTCTGTCGTTACTATTTATCTTTCTGCTTCATTTAAATTTACTTTGTTCAATCTGTAGCCTCCCGAATCGAAAGCTTGAATCCTTTCTTTAACCAGCTGATCCTCCTCCTAAAACAGGCAAGGTCTTGGAATTCATTTTGTTGGCCTCACATGTTTTTCTTTCCCTCCAGTACCGGGGATTGAACTGAGGACCTTGTGCTTGCGAGGGAGGCAGCTGCACCCCTGAGCTAATTCCCTGGCCCGAGTTGGTTTTGTTTCATCCTTGCTCCCTGAAATCTGACTCAAGGTCCTGCCGTGGTATCTCTCCCTGGGGTCCGTGTGTATAACTACAGAGAATGTCCTTCAGAATCGTGATCATAAAGCCCATTGGAGGAGAGCCAGCTTGAGGGAAGTAGAGAGTCCTGGGGTGTTTTGTTGGTTGGTTGGTTGGTTGGTTGGTTGGTTTGTATTTGGTACCGGCAATCGAACTCGGGGCCTTGAGCTTGCAAGGCAAGCGCTGGAGCCACTGAGCTAAATCCCCGGCCCTGGAGAATCCGGGTTTTTTTCATGACCTTGAGTTTTGGGTGTCTTGGGTGCAGGCTAGAGATGTTGTTGGACATGGTATAGAGTGAGAGGAGAGGCTTAGGGTGGGATGTAAATCCCTGGTTTTCCCGCAGTTTACCTAGGGGCACACAGGTATGTATGTATGTAGGTGTGTATGTAAGAACAGTACTGCCATGGGAATCACAAGCTCCTCAGAGCGGGCAGGGGGGAGCTTAGTCAAGTTCTCAAAGTCAGAATCACTTGAGGTGCCTTCGAAACATTGCAGATTGGTGGGAACCACCTTCGGAGTTTGTTGTTGTTGTTTGTTTGTTTGTTTTGGTACTGGCAGTGGAACTCAGGACCTTCTGCTTGTGAGGTAAGCAGCAGAACCACTGAGGTAGATCCCTGGCCCCCTTCAGAGCTTTTCATACGGCAAAACCAAGTAGACCTAGAGGTGTAGCTCAGTGGTACAGTTCTGACCTAGCAAATGTGAGGTCCTGGGTTCCTTTCCCAGTGCCACCAAAAGAAAGAAACAACAAAACAAAAACAAAATAGCCTTGGTAGGTAGGAGGATGTGCAGTTTTATCAAGTTCCTACATGATGCTGAAGCTACTGGTCCCAGTACCTCACTTTGAAATAATTGTTTTTCAGTGTTTGGAATTTAACCCAGGGCCTCTGCACCGAGCTCCATCCCCAGCCTATATGTATATGTAGAGAGAGAGAGAGAGAGAGAGAGAGAGAGACACCTTGTGTCCAAATGTATATATACATGTACATATATATACATAGTATGTGTACATGCATATATATGCAGATGTATCGGGAGATGGGTTGTTCCGCAGTCACTGAGTTGCCCCAGCTGAGCTGAAGTTGAGATCCTCCTGCCTCAGCTTCCCTAAGCACTGAGATTACAGGAGTGACGCACCGTTTCCACACTTGAAGTACGCTGGTGTGCAATGCCAAGAAGGGGGGCGTTGTCCAGGTCTTTCGTGGAAACACTCCTCCACCATCCAGGAGTGGAAGACGAGTCCTTGAGGGGACAGAGGAAGCAGCGAGAAAGGCCGGAGCACCTGCTGCTGGCCTATGGAGGTGGCGCCCAGCAAAGATGCAGACTCCTGGACCACAACTCCCAGGGCTCCTCGCGTGGACTCGCGTGCCCCCCCCCCCACGTGCCTTCATGCGCCCTGACCGCGTTAGGCTGGGAGCCGTCCGTCCATGGGAGCAAGGGACCTTTTGCCCAGCGTCTCTGAGCTGAGAGCCGCGGTGGCTGCGGGCAGCTGCGAAGTGGGCGGAACCGGAGGGGGAGCTGAGCCTGGCGGGTGAGTAGGAGCCACACGGGGCCCCAGCTTGTCTGCGCCTCAGCGGTGTGGTCTCCTAGGTCGGGCATGCGAGCGCGGGAGTCCCGGTGCGGGGAGGCGGGACGCCCCTCTGGGAAGACGCTCTGCGGTCGCCCCCGCTGTTGCCCAGCTGCTCCTTAGCGGCCCGGGTCCTGTCCCCGGTGGGCGGGAGAGATATCCTGCCCCGCCTGGCCCGGCCTGCGAGCGGAGCGGTCTGTGCTGCAGGTGGCCTGGGCAGGCGGCCGGCCCCTCCTCTCGGGCCCCCGCGGTCGGGGGTGGCGCAGGAGCCCGAGACCCGGGACCAGGCGCCTGCCCGGGGCCGGGGCCGGCGGCGGGGCGGGGGGGTCACTCGGGCTTCCGACGCCGCCATGGTGGGCAGGCGGTGGGCGCACCGCCCGGGCTCCTGGGCCCGGGGAGCCTTCCGCACCCTCCTTGGTGCCGCCCGCGGGGCTCTGTGCGGTGTCAGGGACCGACAAGCCCTTGGCCGTCGTCATCGCGTCCTCGGAGCTCGGTGACCCGGAAGGGCGCGGTGCCACAGCGCGGTCCACCCGTGAGTCCCTTCAGGGTGTTTGCGGGTGTCCCGCTGATGCGGAGCCTGTCGTGAGTGCAACAGCCACAACCCCCTTTCCCAAATGCCTTTCCAACAAAATTAGTTGTCCATGCGTATTCCCTTGGTAAAAAGCAAGTTTGGCTCTGAGTATCTTATTTTGGTTTTGTGGGGGCTCCATTTGACAGTACGCAAATTGAGAGGACAGGCAGTATGCGCGTTGCAATGAAACAGTTCTTGTGAAAGTGCTCTTCCTTGGCCTCTAGAGGCCGAATTATCTTGGACTGGCTGACGTGCTCATCCCATTAGTAACTGCAGCGGCTGAGGCCAGAGAGAAAGCGTTTGTGGGTCGAGTCACAGAGCAGCCCTTCAGAATGATTTTTGGTTTTCGAAGATTTGGTTATCCACTTTCAAACAGTGTGTCCTTTCAAGGTTTAAGGTGGGGAAGGAGGGTGGGGGCACAAATCTGTCAATCCTGTTAACTTACTCTACAGAAAATAGCTCGGCGCGATTAACTCCAGAACCAAGCACTTTTCATTTGGTAGATCAGAAGCAGAGCCTCTTCCAACACTAAACTCTGACTCGGTTTTCATGGTCGTTTTTCCAGTTGCTATGTTTGGCTATACCAGGTAGATAATTTTATTGTTTGCTCGCAGCAGCATATGTCTCTTTCTCATGTTATCCTTACTTTTGGTTGTCCACCGGTCCCCCTCTCTACATTGTTGACTTTGAAGGTTAAGTAGGACATCTTTGTGTTGAGATTGGTTCTAGGAAGATACTTCCTTTCTATACTCACTAAGTCCTGTATATTCCATCGCGTCGAGTTTGTACTCATCCATAGTTCCTAACCGTTTTAAAGTGTTTCTCTCTGCCAAATGCATTTGTACAGCTTGCATTGATATGACCATGTAGGTTTGCTTGTTAGAATTAACACAAGCAACTACGTTGCTAGATTTTTTGTTTTCTCTCTAAAATCCCGGGACCCTTTCAAAGGCACTTTTGGTTAGTTTGATAGTTTCCGTGTGCTACCTGATGGTTTAGAGCATTGGTATCCATATTTATAAGTGAGATTGTATAGTTCTTTTTCCTCCCGTATTGTTTGTGAGCTCCTAATCAGAATTATGCTCTCCTTGGTGATTAAATCGGGAAACTTGTCATCATTTTCTGTGCTCTGGAACAGAAGAATAATCTGTTTCTGGAAGTTTGGCAGCACCTGACTGCAGACTGCTGGTGTTTTGTCTCGTTTGTGTCTTGCAGTGCTGAGGATTGAGTCCAGAGCCTAGGCCAAGTTAGGCAAGTTTTCTCCCACTGAGTTGCACCCCCTGCCCTGCTGCTGTTTTTGGAAAGTTAACTGCCGTGTAGCTTTTTTCCATGGCCATTGATGATTTTCAGATTTTCTATCTCTTCAAAGTCAGTCTGGTACTTTTCGTTGTCCTAGAAAGCCATTAATGTCCTTGAATTTCAATACTATTGAATTTTAACCTAGGGTAGCACAATGCTCTGTATAGTTCGTTGGAGGAAAAGAAACTCGTATATCTGTGATGTTACCCTTTTCAACACTAGTGTTTATTGGCCAGACGTGCTCAGTGATCGCTTATTTTAATCTTTTGGAAGAACCAGCTTTGGGAGTTCTTGGTGAGTGCTGCTGATTTTTATCCTTTTACATCAGGAATTTCTGTCGTTACTATTTATCTTTCTGCTTCATTTAAATTTACTTTGTTCAATCTGTAGCCTCCCGAATCGAAAGCTTGAATCCTTTCTTTAACCAGCTGATCCTCCTCCTAAAACAGGCAAGGTCTTGGAATTCATTTTGTTGGCCTCACATGTTTTTCTTTCCCTCCAGTACCGGGGATTGAACTGAGGACCTTGTGCTTGCGAGGGAGGCAGCTGCACCCCTGAGCTAATTCCCTGGCCCGAGTTGGTTTTGTTTCATCCTTGCTCCCTGAAATCTGACTCAAGGTCCTGCCGTGGTATCTCTCCCTGGGGTCCGTGTGTATAACTACAGAGAATGTCCTTCAGAATCGTGATCATAAAGCCCATTGGAGGAGAGCCAGCTTGAGGGAAGTAGAGAGTCCTGGGGTGTTTTGTTGGTTGGTTGGTTGGTTGGTTGGTTGGTTTGTATTTGGTACCGGCAATCGAACTCGGGGCCTTGAGCTTGCAAGGCAAGCGCTGGAGCCACTGAGCTAAATCCCCGGCCCTGGAGAATCCGGGTTTTTTTCATGACCTTGAGTTTTGGGTGTCTTGGGTGCAGGCTAGAGATGTTGTTGGACATGGTATAGAGTGAGAGGAGAGGCTTAGGGTGGGATGTAAATCCCTGGTTTTCCCGCAGTTTACCTAGGGGCACACAGGTATGTATGTATGTAGGTGTGTATGTAAGAACAGTACTGCCATGGGAATCACAAGCTCCTCAGAGCGGGCAGGGGGGAGCTTAGTCAAGTTCTCAAAGTCAGAATCACTTGAGGTGCCTTCGAAACATTGCAGATTGGTGGGAACCACCTTCGGAGTTTGTTGTTGTTGTTTGTTTGTTTGTTTTGGTACTGGCAGTGGAACTCAGGACCTTCTGCTTGTGAGGTAAGCAGCAGAACCACTGAGGTAGATCCCTGGCCCCCTTCAGAGCTTTTCATACGGCAAAACCAAGTAGACCTAGAGGTGTAGCTCAGTGGTACAGTTCTGACCTAGCAAATGTGAGGTCCTGGGTTCCTTTCCCAGTGCCACCAAAAGAAAGAAACAACAAAACAAAAACAAAATAGCCTTGGTAGGTAGGAGGATGTGCAGTTTTATCAAGTTCCTACATGATGCTGAAGCTACTGGTCCCAGTACCTCACTTTGAAATAATTGTTTTTCAGTGTTTGGAATTTAACCCAGGGCCTCTGCACCGAGCTCCATCCCCAGCCTATATGTATATGTAGAGAGAGAGAGAGAGAGAGAGAGAGAGAGAGAGACACCTTGTGTCCAAATGTATATATACATGTACATATATATACATAGTATGTGTACATGCATATATATGCAGATGTATCGGGAGATGGGTTGTTCCGCAGTCACTGAGTTGCCCCAGCTGAGCTGAAGTTGAGATCCTCCTGCCTCAGCTTCCCTAAGCACTGAGATTACAGGAGTGACGCACCGTTTCCACACTTGAAGTACGCTGGTGTGCAATGCCAAGAAGGGGGGCGTTGTCCAGGTCTTTCGTGGAAACACTCCTCCACCATCCAGGAGTGGAAGACGAGTCCTTGAGGGGACAGAGGAAGCAGCGAGAAAGGCCGGAGCACCTGCTGCTGGCCTATGGAGGTGGCGCCCAGCAAAGATGCAGACTCCTGGACCACAACTCCCAGGGCTCCTCGCGTGGACTCGCGTGCCCCCCCCCCCACGTGCCTTCATGCGCCCTGACCGCGTTAGGCTGGGAGCCGTCCGTCCATGGGAGCAAGGGACCTTTTGCCCAGCGTCTCTGAGCTGAGAGCCGCGGTGGCTGCGGGCAGCTGCGAAGTGGGCGGAACCGGAGGGGGAGCTGAGCCTGGCGGGTGAGTAGGAGCCACACGGGGCCCCAGCTTGTCTGCGCCTCAGCGGTGTGGTCTCCTAGGTCGGGCATGCGAGCGCGGGAGTCCCGGTGCGGGGAGGCGGGACGCCCCTCTGGGAAGACGCTCTGCGGTCGCCCCCGCTGTTGCCCAGCTGCTCCTTAGCGGCCCGGGTCCTGTCCCCGGTGGGCGGGAGAGATATCCTGCCCCGCCTGGCCCGGCCTGCGAGCGGAGCGGTCTGTGCTGCAGGTGGCCTGGGCAGGCGGCCGGCCCCTCCTCTCGGGCCCCCGCGGTCGGGGGTGGCGCAGGAGCCCGAGACCCGGGACCAGGCGCCTGCCCGGGGCCGGGGCCGGCGGCGGGGCGGGGGGGTCACTCGGGCTTCCGACGCCGCCATGGTGGGCAGGCGGTGGGCGCACCGCCCGGGCTCCTGGGCCCGGGGAGCCTTCCGCACCCTCCTTGGTGCCGCCCGCGGGGCTCTGTGCGGTGTCAGGGACCGACAAGCCCTTGGCCGTCGTCATCGCGTCCTCGGAGCTCGGTGACCCGGAAGGGCGCGGTGCCACAGCGCGGTCCACCCGTGAGTCCCTTCAGGGTGTTTGCGGGTGTCCCGCTGATGCGGAGCCTGTCGTGAGTGCAACAGCCACAACCCCCTTTCCCAAATGCCTTTCCAACAAAATTAGTTGTCCATGCGTATTCCCTTGGTAAAAAGCAAGTTTGGCTCTGAGTATCTTATTTTGGTTTTGTGGGGGCTCCATTTGACAGTACGCAAATTGAGAGGACAGGCAGTATGCGCGTTGCAATGAAACAGTTCTTGTGAAAGTGCTCTTCCTTGGCCTCTAGAGGCCGAATTATCTTGGACTGGCTGACGTGCTCATCCCATTAGTAACTGCAGCGGCTGAGGCCAGAGAGAAAGCGTTTGTGGGTCGAGTCACAGAGCAGCCCTTCAGAATGATTTTTGGTTTTCGAAGATTTGGTTATCCACTTTCAAACAGTGTGTCCTTTCAAGGTTTAAGGTGGGGAAGGAGGGTGGGGGCACAAATCTGTCAATCCTGTTAACTTACTCTACAGAAAATAGCTCGGCGCGATTAACTCCAGAACCAAGCACTTTTCATTTGGTAGATCAGAAGCAGAGCCTCTTCCAACACTAAACTCTGACTCGGTTTTCATGGTCGTTTTTCCAGTTGCTATGTTTGGCTATACCAGGTAGATAATTTTATTGTTTGCTCGCAGCAGCATATGTCTCTTTCTCATGTTATCCTTACTTTTGGTTGTCCACCGGTCCCCCTCTCTACATTGTTGACTTTGAAGGTTAAGTAGGACATCTTTGTGTTGAGATTGGTTCTAGGAAGATACTTCCTTTCTATACTCACTAAGTCCTGTATATTCCATCGCGTCGAGTTTGTACTCATCCATAGTTCCTAACCGTTTTAAAGTGTTTCTCTCTGCCAAATGCATTTGTACAGCTTGCATTGATATGACCATGTAGGTTTGCTTGTTAGAATTAACACAAGCAACTACGTTGCTAGATTTTTTGTTTTCTCTCTAAAATCCCGGGACCCTTTCAAAGGCACTTTTGGTTAGTTTGATAGTTTCCGTGTGCTACCTGATGGTTTAGAGCATTGGTATCCATATTTATAAGTGAGATTGTATAGTTCTTTTTCCTCCCGTATTGTTTGTGAGCTCCTAATCAGAATTATGCTCTCCTTGGTGATTAAATCGGGAAACTTGTCATCATTTTCTGTGCTCTGGAACAGAAGAATAATCTGTTTCTGGAAGTTTGGCAGCACCTGACTGCAGACTGCTGGTGTTTTGTCTCGTTTGTGTCTTGCAGTGCTGAGGATTGAGTCCAGAGCCTAGGCCAAGTTAGGCAAGTTTTCTCCCACTGAGTTGCACCCCCTGCCCTGCTGCTGTTTTTGGAAAGTTAACTGCCGTGTAGCTTTTTTCCATGGCCATTGATGATTTTCAGATTTTCTATCTCTTCAAAGTCAGTCTGGTACTTTTCGTTGTCCTAGAAAGCCATTAATGTCCTTGAATTTCAATACTATTGAATTTTAACCTAGGGTAGCACAATGCTCTGTATAGTTCGTTGGAGGAAAAGAAACTCGTATATCTGTGATGTTACCCTTTTCAACACTAGTGTTTATTGGCCAGACGTGCTCAGTGATCGCTTATTTTAATCTTTTGGAAGAACCAGCTTTGGGAGTTCTTGGTGAGTGCTGCTGATTTTTATCCTTTTACATCAGGAATTTCTGTCGTTACTATTTATCTTTCTGCTTCATTTAAATTTACTTTGTTCAATCTGTAGCCTCCCGAATCGAAAGCTTGAATCCTTTCTTTAACCAGCTGATCCTCCTCCTAAAACAGGCAAGGTCTTGGAATTCATTTTGTTGGCCTCACATGTTTTTCTTTCCCTCCAGTACCGGGGATTGAACTGAGGACCTTGTGCTTGCGAGGGAGGCAGCTGCACCCCTGAGCTAATTCCCTGGCCCGAGTTGGTTTTGTTTCATCCTTGCTCCCTGAAATCTGACTCAAGGTCCTGCCGTGGTATCTCTCCCTGGGGTCCGTGTGTATAACTACAGAGAATGTCCTTCAGAATCGTGATCATAAAGCCCATTGGAGGAGAGCCAGCTTGAGGGAAGTAGAGAGTCCTGGGGTGTTTTGTTGGTTGGTTGGTTGGTTGGTTGGTTGGTTTGTATTTGGTACCGGCAATCGAACTCGGGGCCTTGAGCTTGCAAGGCAAGCGCTGGAGCCACTGAGCTAAATCCCCGGCCCTGGAGAATCCGGGTTTTTTTCATGACCTTGAGTTTTGGGTGTCTTGGGTGCAGGCTAGAGATGTTGTTGGACATGGTATAGAGTGAGAGGAGAGGCTTAGGGTGGGATGTAAATCCCTGGTTTTCCCGCAGTTTACCTAGGGGCACACAGGTATGTATGTATGTAGGTGTGTATGTAAGAACAGTACTGCCATGGGAATCACAAGCTCCTCAGAGCGGGCAGGGGGGAGCTTAGTCAAGTTCTCAAAGTCAGAATCACTTGAGGTGCCTTCGAAACATTGCAGATTGGTGGGAACCACCTTCGGAGTTTGTTGTTGTTGTTTGTTTGTTTGTTTTGGTACTGGCAGTGGAACTCAGGACCTTCTGCTTGTGAGGTAAGCAGCAGAACCACTGAGGTAGATCCCTGGCCCCCTTCAGAGCTTTTCATACGGCAAAACCAAGTAGACCTAGAGGTGTAGCTCAGTGGTACAGTTCTGACCTAGCAAATGTGAGGTCCTGGGTTCCTTTCCCAGTGCCACCAAAAGAAAGAAACAACAAAACAAAAACAAAATAGCCTTGGTAGGTAGGAGGATGTGCAGTTTTATCAAGTTCCTACATGATGCTGAAGCTACTGGTCCCAGTACCTCACTTTGAAATAATTGTTTTTCAGTGTTTGGAATTTAACCCAGGGCCTCTGCACCGAGCTCCATCCCCAGCCTATATGTATATGTAGAGAGAGAGAGAGAGAGAGAGAGAGAGAGAGAGAGACACCTTGTGTCCAAATGTATATATACATGTACATATATATACATAGTATGTGTACATGCATATATATGCAGATGTATCGGGAGATGGGTTGTTCCGCAGTCACTGAGTTGCCCCAGCTGAGCTGAAGTTGAGATCCTCCTGCCTCAGCTTCCCTAAGCACTGAGATTACAGGAGTGACGCACCGTTTCCACACTTGAAGTACGCTGGTGTGCAATGCCAAGAAGGGGGGCGTTGTCCAGGTCTTTCGTGGAAACACTCCTCCACCATCCAGGAGTGGAAGACGAGTCCTTGAGGGGACAGAGGAAGCAGCGAGAAAGGCCGGAGCACCTGCTGCTGGCCTATGGAGGTGGCGCCCAGCAAAGATGCAGACTCCTGGACCACAACTCCCAGGGCTCCTCGCGTGGACTCGCGTGCCCCCCCCCCACGTGCCTTCATGCGCCCTGACCGCGTTAGGCTGGGAGCCGTCCGTCCATGGGAGCAAGGGACCTTTTGCCCAGCGTCTCTGAGCTGAGAGCCGCGGTGGCTGCGGGCAGCTGCGAAGTGGGCGGAACCGGAGGGGGAGCTGAGCCTGGCGGGTGAGTAGGAGCCACACGGGGCCCCAGCTTGTCTGCGCCTCAGCGGTGTGGTCTCCTAGGTCGGGCATGCGAGCGCGGGAGTCCCGGTGCGGGGAGGCGGGACGCCCCTCTGGGAAGACGCTCTGCGGTCGCCCCCGCTGTTGCCCAGCTGCTCCTTAGCGGCCCGGGTCCTGTCCCCGGTGGGCGGGAGAGATATCCTGCCCCGCCTGGCCCGGCCTGCGAGCGGAGCGGTCTGTGCTGCAGGTGGCCTGGGCAGGCGGCCGGCCCCTCCTCTCGGGCCCCCGCGGTCGGGGGTGGCGCAGGAGCCCGAGACCCGGGACCAGGCGCCTGCCCGGGGCCGGGGCCGGCGGCGGGGCGGGGGGGTCACTCGGGCTTCCGACGCCGCCATGGTGGGCAGGCGGTGGGCGCACCGCCCGGGCTCCTGGGCCCGGGGAGCCTTCCGCACCCTCCTTGGTGCCGCCCGCGGGGCTCTGTGCGGTGTCAGGGACCGACAAGCCCTTGGCCGTCGTCATCGCGTCCTCGGAGCTCGGTGACCCGGAAGGGCGCGGTGCCACAGCGCGGTCCACCCGTGAGTCCCTTCAGGGTGTTTGCGGGTGTCCCGCTGATGCGGAGCCTGTCGTGAGTGCAACAGCCACAACCCCCTTTCCCAAATGCCTTTCCAACAAAATTAGTTGTCCATGCGTATTCCCTTGGTAAAAAGCAAGTTTGGCTCTGAGTATCTTATTTTGGTTTTGTGGGGGCTCCATTTGACAGTACGCAAATTGAGAGGACAGGCAGTATGCGCGTTGCAATGAAACAGTTCTTGTGAAAGTGCTCTTCCTTGGCCTCTAGAGGCCGAATTATCTTGGACTGGCTGACGTGCTCATCCCATTAGTAACTGCAGCGGCTGAGGCCAGAGAGAAAGCGTTTGTGGGTCGAGTCACAGAGCAGCCCTTCAGAATGATTTTTGGTTTTCGAAGATTTGGTTATCCACTTTCAAACAGTGTGTCCTTTCAAGGTTTAAGGTGGGGAAGGAGGGTGGGGGCACAAATCTGTCAATCCTGTTAACTTACTCTACAGAAAATAGCTCGGCGCGATTAACTCCAGAACCAAGCACTTTTCATTTGGTAGATCAGAAGCAGAGCCTCTTCCAACACTAAACTCTGACTCGGTTTTCATGGTCGTTTTTCCAGTTGCTATGTTTGGCTATACCAGGTAGATAATTTTATTGTTTGCTCGCAGCAGCATATGTCTCTTTCTCATGTTATCCTTACTTTTGGTTGTCCACCGGTCCCCCTCTCTACATTGTTGACTTTGAAGGTTAAGTAGGACATCTTTGTGTTGAGATTGGTTCTAGGAAGATACTTCCTTTCTATACTCACTAAGTCCTGTATATTCCATCGCGTCGAGTTTGTACTCATCCATAGTTCCTAACCGTTTTAAAGTGTTTCTCTCTGCCAAATGCATTTGTACAGCTTGCATTGATATGACCATGTAGGTTTGCTTGTTAGAATTAACACAAGCAACTACGTTGCTAGATTTTTTGTTTTCTCTCTAAAATCCCGGGACCCTTTCAAAGGCACTTTTGGTTAGTTTGATAGTTTCCGTGTGCTACCTGATGGTTTAGAGCATTGGTATCCATATTTATAAGTGAGATTGTATAGTTCTTTTTCCTCCCGTATTGTTTGTGAGCTCCTAATCAGAATTATGCTCTCCTTGGTGATTAAATCGGGAAACTTGTCATCATTTTCTGTGCTCTGGAACAGAAGAATAATCTGTTTCTGGAAGTTTGGCAGCACCTGACTGCAGACTGCTGGTGTTTTGTCTCGTTTGTGTCTTGCAGTGCTGAGGATTGAGTCCAGAGCCTAGGCCAAGTTAGGCAAGTTTTCTCCCACTGAGTTGCACCCCCTGCCCTGCTGCTGTTTTTGGAAAGTTAACTGCCGTGTAGCTTTTTTCCATGGCCATTGATGATTTTCAGATTTTCTATCTCTTCAAAGTCAGTCTGGTACTTTTCGTTGTCCTAGAAAGCCATTAATGTCCTTGAATTTCAATACTATTGAATTTTAACCTAGGGTAGCACAATGCTCTGTATAGTTCGTTGGAGGAAAAGAAACTCGTATATCTGTGATGTTACCCTTTTCAACACTAGTGTTTATTGGCCAGACGTGCTCAGTGATCGCTTATTTTAATCTTTTGGAAGAACCAGCTTTGGGAGTTCTTGGTGAGTGCTGCTGATTTTTATCCTTTTACATCAGGAATTTCTGTCGTTACTATTTATCTTTCTGCTTCATTTAAATTTACTTTGTTCAATCTGTAGCCTCCCGAATCGAAAGCTTGAATCCTTTCTTTAACCAGCTGATCCTCCTCCTAAAACAGGCAAGGTCTTGGAATTCATTTTGTTGGCCTCACATGTTTTTCTTTCCCTCCAGTACCGGGGATTGAACTGAGGACCTTGTGCTTGCGAGGGAGGCAGCTGCACCCCTGAGCTAATTCCCTGGCCCGAGTTGGTTTTGTTTCATCCTTGCTCCCTGAAATCTGACTCAAGGTCCTGCCGTGGTATCTCTCCCTGGGGTCCGTGTGTATAACTACAGAGAATGTCCTTCAGAATCGTGATCATAAAGCCCATTGGAGGAGAGCCAGCTTGAGGGAAGTAGAGAGTCCTGGGGTGTTTTGTTGGTTGGTTGGTTGGTTGGTTGGTTGGTTTGTATTTGGTACCGGCAATCGAACTCGGGGCCTTGAGCTTGCAAGGCAAGCGCTGGAGCCACTGAGCTAAATCCCCGGCCCTGGAGAATCCGGGTTTTTTTCATGACCTTGAGTTTTGGGTGTCTTGGGTGCAGGCTAGAGATGTTGTTGGACATGGTATAGAGTGAGAGGAGAGGCTTAGGGTGGGATGTAAATCCCTGGTTTTCCCGCAGTTTACCTAGGGGCACACAGGTATGTATGTATGTAGGTGTGTATGTAAGAACAGTACTGCCATGGGAATCACAAGCTCCTCAGAGCGGGCAGGGGGGAGCTTAGTCAAGTTCTCAAAGTCAGAATCACTTGAGGTGCCTTCGAAACATTGCAGATTGGTGGGAACCACCTTCGGAGTTTGTTGTTGTTGTTTGTTTGTTTGTTTTGGTACTGGCAGTGGAACTCAGGACCTTCTGCTTGTGAGGTAAGCAGCAGAACCACTGAGGTAGATCCCTGGCCCCCTTCAGAGCTTTTCATACGGCAAAACCAAGTAGACCTAGAGGTGTAGCTCAGTGGTACAGTTCTGACCTAGCAAATGTGAGGTCCTGGGTTCCTTTCCCAGTGCCACCAAAAGAAAGAAACAACAAAACAAAAACAAAATAGCCTTGGTAGGTAGGAGGATGTGCAGTTTTATCAAGTTCCTACATGATGCTGAAGCTACTGGTCCCAGTACCTCACTTTGAAATAATTGTTTTTCAGTGTTTGGAATTTAACCCAGGGCCTCTGCACCGAGCTCCATCCCCAGCCTATATGTATATGTAGAGAGAGAGAGAGAGAGAGAGAGAGAGAGAGAGAGAGAGAGAGAGAGAGAGAGAGACACCTTGTGTCCAAATGTATATATACATGTACATATATATACATAGTATGTGTACATGCATATATATGCAGATGTATCGGGAGATGGGTTGTTCCGCAGTCACTGAGTTGCCCCAGCTGAGCTGAAGTTGAGATCCTCCTGCCTCAGCTTCCCTAAGCACTGAGATTACAGGAGTGACGCACCGTTTCCACACTTGAAGTACGCTGGTGTGCAATGCCAAGAAGGGGGGCGTTGTCCAGGTCTTTCGTGGAAACACTCCTCCACCATCCAGGAGTGGAAGACGAGTCCTTGAGGGGACAGAGGAAGCAGCGAGAAAGGCCGGAGCACCTGCTGCTGGCCTATGGAGGTGGCGCCCAGCAAAGATGCAGACTCCTGGACCACAACTCCCAGGGCTCCTCGCGTGGACTCGCGTGCCCCCCCCCCCACGTGCCTTCATGCGCCCTGACCGCGTTAGGCTGGGAGCCGTCCGTCCATGGGAGCAAGGGACCTTTTGCCCAGCGTCTCTGAGCTGAGAGCCGCGGTGGCTGCGGGCAGCTGCGAAGTGGGCGGAACCGGAGGGGGAGCTGAGCCTGGCGGGTGAGTAGGAGCCACACGGGGCCCCAGCTTGTCTGCGCCTCAGCGGTGTGGTCTCCTAGGTCGGGCATGCGAGCGCGGGAGTCCCGGTGCGGGGAGGCGGGACGCCCCTCTGGGAAGACGCTCTGCGGTCGCCCCCGCTGTTGCCCAGCTGCTCCTTAGCGGCCCGGGTCCTGTCCCCGGTGGGCGGGAGAGATATCCTGCCCCGCCTGGCCCGGCCTGCGAGCGGAGCGGTCTGTGCTGCAGGTGGCCTGGGCAGGCGGCCGGCCCCTCCTCTCGGGCCCCCGCGGTCGGGGGTGGCGCAGGAGCCCGAGACCCGGGACCAGGCGCCTGCCCGGGGCCGGGGCCGGCGGCGGGGCGGGGGGGTCACTCGGGCTTCCGACGCCGCCATGGTGGGCAGGCGGTGGGCGCACCGCCCGGGCTCCTGGGCCCGGGGAGCCTTCCGCACCCTCCTTGGTGCCGCCCGCGGGGCTCTGTGCGGTGTCAGGGACCGACAAGCCCTTGGCCGTCGTCATCGCGTCCTCGGAGCTCGGTGACCCGGAAGGGCGCGGTGCCACAGCGCGGTCCACCCGTGAGTCCCTTCAGGGTGTTTGCGGGTGTCCCGCTGATGCGGAGCCTGTCGTGAGTGCAACAGCCACAACCCCCTTTCCCAAATGCCTTTCCAACAAAATTAGTTGTCCATGCGTATTCCCTTGGTAAAAAGCAAGTTTGGCTCTGAGTATCTTATTTTGGTTTTGTGGGGGCTCCATTTGACAGTACGCAAATTGAGAGGACAGGCAGTATGCGCGTTGCAATGAAACAGTTCTTGTGAAAGTGCTCTTCCTTGGCCTCTAGAGGCCGAATTATCTTGGACTGGCTGACGTGCTCATCCCATTAGTAACTGCAGCGGCTGAGGCCAGAGAGAAAGCGTTTGTGGGTCGAGTCACAGAGCAGCCCTTCAGAATGATTTTTGGTTTTCGAAGATTTGGTTATCCACTTTCAAACAGTGTGTCCTTTCAAGGTTTAAGGTGGGGAAGGAGGGTGGGGGCACAAATCTGTCAATCCTGTTAACTTACTCTACAGAAAATAGCTCGGCGCGATTAACTCCAGAACCAAGCACTTTTCATTTGGTAGATCAGAAGCAGAGCCTCTTCCAACACTAAACTCTGACTCGGTTTTCATGGTCGTTTTTCCAGTTGCTATGTTTGCCTATACCAGGTAGATAATTTTATTGTTTGCTCGCAGCAGCATATGTCTCTTTCTCATGTTATCCTTACTTTTGGTTGTCCACCGGTCCCCCTCTCTACATTGTTGACTTTGAAGGTTAAGTAGGACATCTTTGTGTTGAGATTGGTTCTAGGAAGATACTTCCTTTCTATACTCACTAAGTCCTGTATATTCCATCGCGTCGAGTTTGTACTCATCCATAGTTCCTAACCGTTTTAAAGTGTTTCTCTCTGCCAAATGCATTTGTACAGCTTGCATTGATATGACCATGTAGGTTTGCTTGTTAGAATTAACACAAGCAACTACGTTGCTAGATTTTTTGTTTTCTCTCTAAAATCCCGGGACCCTTTCAAAGGCACTTTTGGTTAGTTTGATAGTTTCCGTGTGCTACCTGATGGTTTAGAGCATTGGTATCCATATTTATAAGTGAGATTGTATAGTTCTTTTTCCTCCCGTATTGTTTGTGAGCTCCTAATCAGAATTATGCTCTCCTTGGTGATTAAATCGGGAAACTTGTCATCATTTTCTGTGCTCTGGAACAGAAGAATAATCTGTTTCTGGAAGTTTGGCAGCACCTGACTGCAGACTGCTGGTGTTTTGTCTCGTTTGTGTCTTGCAGTGCTGAGGATTGAGTCCAGAGCCTAGGCCAAGTTAGGCAAGTTTTCTCCCACTGAGTTGCACCCCCTGCCCTGCTGCTGTTTTTGGAAAGTTAACTGCCGTGTAGCTTTTTTCCATGGCCATTGATGATTTTCAGATTTTCTATCTCTTCAAAGTCAGTCTGGTACTTTTCGTTGTCCTAGAAAGCCATTAATGTCCTTGAATTTCAATACTATTGAATTTTAACCTAGGGTAGCACAATGCTCTGTATAGTTCGTTGGAGGAAAAGAAACTCGTATATCTGTGATGTTACCCTTTTCAACACTAGTGTTTATTGGCCAGACGTGCTCAGTGATCGCTTATTTTAATCTTTTGGAAGAACCAGCTTTGGGAGTTCTTGGTGAGTGCTGCTGATTTTTATCCTTTTACATCAGGAATTTCTGTCGTTACTATTTATCTTTCTGCTTCATTTAAATTTACTTTGTTCAATCTGTAGCCTCCCGAATCGAAAGCTTGAATCCTTTCTTTAACCAGCTGATCCTCCTCCTAAAACAGGCAAGGTCTTGGAATTCATTTTGTTGGCCTCACATGTTTTTCTTTCCCTCCAGTACCGGGGATTGAACTGAGGACCTTGTGCTTGCGAGGGAGGCAGCTGCACCCCTGAGCTAATTCCCTGGCCCGAGTTGGTTTTGTTTCATCCTTGCTCCCTGAAATCTGACTCAAGGTCCTGCCGTGGTATCTCTCCCTGGGGTCCGTGTGTATAACTACAGAGAATGTCCTTCAGAATCGTGATCATAAAGCCCATTGGAGGAGAGCCAGCTTGAGGGAAGTAGAGAGTCCTGGGGTGTTTTGTTGGTTGGTTGGTTGGTTGGTTGGTTGGTTTGTATTTGGTACCGGCAATCGAACTCGGGGCCTTGAGCTTGCAAGGCAAGCGCTGGAGCCACTGAGCTAAATCCCCGGCCCTGGAGAATCCGGGTTTTTTTCATGACCTTGAGTTTTGGGTGTCTTGGGTGCAGGCTAGAGATGTTGTTGGACATGGTATAGAGTGAGAGGAGAGGCTTAGGGTGGGATGTAAATCCCTGGTTTTCCCGCAGTTTACCTAGGGGCACACAGGTATGTATGTATGTAGGTGTGTATGTAAGAACAGTACTGCCATGGGAATCACAAGCTCCTCAGAGCGGGCAGGGGGGAGCTTAGTCAAGTTCTCAAAGTCAGAATCACTTGAGGTGCCTTCGAAACATTGCAGATTGGTGGGAACCACCTTCGGAGTTTGTTGTTGTTGTTTGTTTGTTTGTTTTGGTACTGGCAGTGGAACTCAGGACCTTCTGCTTGTGAGGTAAGCAGCAGAACCACTGAGGTAGATCCCTGGCCCCCTTCAGAGCTTTTCATACGGCAAAACCAAGTAGACCTAGAGGTGTAGCTCAGTGGTACAGTTCTGACCTAGCAAATGTGAGGTCCTGGGTTCCTTTCCCAGTGCCACCAAAAGAAAGAAACAACAAAACAAAAACAAAATAGCCTTGGTAGGTAGGAGGATGTGCAGTTTTATCAAGTTCCTACATGATGCTGAAGCTACTGGTCCCAGTACCTCACTTTGAAATAATTGTTTTTCAGTGTTTGGAATTTAACCCAGGGCCTCTGCACCGAGCTCCATCCCCAGCCTATATGTATATGTAGAGAGAGAGAGAGAGAGAGAGAGAGAGAGAGAGACACCTTGTGTCCAAATGTATATATACATGTACATATATATACATAGTATGTGTACATGCATATATATGCAGATGTATCGGGAGATGGGTTGTTCCGCAGTCACTGAGTTGCCCCAGCTGAGCTGAAGTTGAGATCCTCCTGCCTCAGCTTCCCTAAGCACTGAGATTACAGGAGTGACGCACCGTTTCCACACTTGAAGTACGCTGGTGTGCAATGCCAAGAAGGGGGGCGTTGTCCAGGTCTTTCGTGGAAACACTCCTCCACCATCCAGGAGTGGAAGACGAGTCCTTGAGGGGACAGAGGAAGCAGCGAGAAAGGCCGGAGCACCTGCTGCTGGCCTATGGAGGTGGCGCCCAGCAAAGATGCAGACTCCTGGACCACAACTCCCAGGGCTCCTCGCGTGGACTCGCGTGCCCCCCCCCCCACGTGCCTTCATGCGCCCTGACCGCGTTAGGCTGGGAGCCGTCCGTCCATGGGAGCAAGGGACCTTTTGCCCAGCGTCTCTGAGCTGAGAGCCGCGGTGGCTGCGGGCAGCTGCGAAGTGGGCGGAACCGGAGGGGGAGCTGAGCCTGGCGGGTGAGTAGGAGCCACACGGGGCCCCAGCTTGTCTGCGCCTCAGCGGTGTGGTCTCCTAGGTCGGGCATGCGAGCGCGGGAGTCCCGGTGCGGGGAGGCGGGACGCCCCTCTGGGAAGACGCTCTGCGGTCGCCCCCGCTGTTGCCCAGCTGCTCCTTAGCGGCCCGGGTCCTGTCCCCGGTGGGCGGGAGAGATATCCTGCCCCGCCTGGCCCGGCCTGCGAGCGGAGCGGTCTGTGCTGCAGGTGGCCTGGGCAGGCGGCCGGCCCCTCCTCTCGGGCCCCCGCGGTCGGGGGTGGCGCAGGAGCCCGAGACCCGGGACCAGGCGCCTGCCCGGGGCCGGGGCCGGCGGCGGGGCGGGGGGGTCACTCGGGCTTCCGACGCCGCCATGGTGGGCAGGCGGTGGGCGCACCGCCCGGGCTCCTGGGCCCGGGGAGCCTTCCGCACCCTCCTTGGTGCCGCCCGCGGGGCTCTGTGCGGTGTCAGGGACCGACAAGCCCTTGGCCGTCGTCATCGCGTCCTCGGAGCTCGGTGACCCGGAAGGGCGCGGTGCCACAGCGCGGTCCACCCGTGAGTCCCTTCAGGGTGTTTGCGGGTGTCCCGCTGATGCGGAGCCTGTCGTGAGTGCAACAGCCACAACCCCCTTTCCCAAATGCCTTTCCAACAAAATTAGTTGTCCATGCGTATTCCCTTGGTAAAAAGCAAGTTTGGCTCTGAGTATCTTATTTTGGTTTTGTGGGGGCTCCATTTGACAGTACGCAAATTGAGAGGACAGGCAGTATGCGCGTTGCAATGAAACAGTTCTTGTGAAAGTGCTCTTCCTTGGCCTCT
Source organism: Heterocephalus glaber (assembly GCF_053883595.1). NCBI lineage: Eukaryota > Metazoa > Chordata > Mammalia > Rodentia > Bathyergidae > Heterocephalus > Heterocephalus glaber. The sequence continues at coordinate 53,765 of NW_028258246.1, forward strand.
AGAGGCCGAATTATCTTGGACTGGCTGACGTGCTCATCCCATTAGTAACTGCAGCGGCTGAGGCCAGAGAGAAAGCGTTTGTGGGTCGAGTCACAGAGCAGCCCTTCAGAATGATTTTTGGTTTTCGAAGATTTGGTTATCCACTTTCAAACAGTGTGTCCTTTCAAGGTTTAAGGTGGGGAAGGAGGGTGGGGGCACAAATCTGTCAATCCTGTTAACTTACTCTACAGAAAATAGCTCGGCGCGATTAACTCCAGAACCAAGCACTTTTCATTTGGTAGATCAGAAGCAGAGCCTCTTCCAACACTAAACTCTGACTCGGTTTTCATGGTCGTTTTTCCAGTTGCTATGTTTGCCTATACCAGGTAGATAATTTTATTGTTTGCTCGCAGCAGCATATGTCTCTTTCTCATGTTATCCTTACTTTTGGTTGTCCACCGGTCCCCCTCTCTACATTGTTGACTTTGAAGGTTAAGTAGGACATCTTTGTGTTGAGATTGGTTCTAGGAAGATACTTCCTTTCTATACTCACTAAGTCCTGTATATTCCATCGCGTCGAGTTTGTACTCATCCATAGTTCCTAACCGTTTTAAAGTGTTTCTCTCTGCCAAATGCATTTGTACAGCTTGCATTGATATGACCATGTAGGTTTGCTTGTTAGAATTAACACAAGCAACTACGTTGCTAGATTTTTTGTTTTCTCTCTAAAATCCCGGGACCCTTTCAAAGGCACTTTTGGTTAGTTTGATAGTTTCCGTGTGCTACCTGATGGTTTAGAGCATTGGTATCCATATTTATAAGTGAGATTGTATAGTTCTTTTTCCTCCCGTATTGTTTGTGAGCTCCTAATCAGAATTATGCTCTCCTTGGTGATTAAATCGGGAAACTTGTCATCATTTTCTGTGCTCTGGAACAGAAGAATAATCTGTTTCTGGAAGTTTGGCAGCACCTGACTGCAGACTGCTGGTGTTTTGTCTCGTTTGTGTCTTGCAGTGCTGAGGATTGAGTCCAGAGCCTAGGCCAAGTTAGGCAAGTTTTCTCCCACTGAGTTGCACCCCCTGCCCTGCTGCTGTTTTTGGAAAGTTAACTGCCGTGTAGCTTTTTTCCATGGCCATTGATGATTTTCAGATTTTCTATCTCTTCAAAGTCAGTCTGGTACTTTTCGTTGTCCTAGAAAGCCATTAATGTCCTTGAATTTCAATACTATTGAATTTTAACCTAGGGTAGCACAATGCTCTGTATAGTTCGTTGGAGGAAAAGAAACTCGTATATCTGTGATGTTACCCTTTTCAACACTAGTGTTTATTGGCCAGACGTGCTCAGTGATCGCTTATTTTAATCTTTTGGAAGAACCAGCTTTGGGAGTTCTTGGTGAGTGCTGCTGATTTTTATCCTTTTACATCAGGAATTTCTGTCGTTACTATTTATCTTTCTGCTTCATTTAAATTTACTTTGTTCAATCTGTAGCCTCCCGAATCGAAAGCTTGAATCCTTTCTTTAACCAGCTGATCCTCCTCCTAAAACAGGCAAGGTCTTGGAATTCATTTTGTTGGCCTCACATGTTTTTCTTTCCCTCCAGTACCGGGGATTGAACTGAGGACCTTGTGCTTGCGAGGGAGGCAGCTGCACCCCTGAGCTAATTCCCTGGCCCGAGTTGGTTTTGTTTCATCCTTGCTCCCTGAAATCTGACTCAAGGTCCTGCCGTGGTATCTCTCCCTGGGGTCCGTGTGTATAACTACAGAGAATGTCCTTCAGAATCGTGATCATAAAGCCCATTGGAGGAGAGCCAGCTTGAGGGAAGTAGAGAGTCCTGGGGTGTTTTGTTGGTTGGTTGGTTGGTTGGTTGGTTGGTTTGTATTTGGTACCGGCAATCGAACTCGGGGCCTTGAGCTTGCAAGGCAAGCGCTGGAGCCACTGAGCTAAATCCCCGGCCCTGGAGAATCCGGGTTTTTTTCATGACCTTGAGTTTTGGGTGTCTTGGGTGCAGGCTAGAGATGTTGTTGGACATGGTATAGAGTGAGAGGAGAGGCTTAGGGTGGGATGTAAATCCCTGGTTTTCCCGCAGTTTACCTAGGGGCACACAGGTATGTATGTATGTAGGTGTGTATGTAAGAACAGTACTGCCATGGGAATCACAAGCTCCTCAGAGCGGGCAGGGGGGAGCTTAGTCAAGTTCTCAAAGTCAGAATCACTTGAGGTGCCTTCGAAACATTGCAGATTGGTGGGAACCACCTTCGGAGTTTGTTGTTGTTGTTTGTTTGTTTGTTTTGGTACTGGCAGTGGAACTCAGGACCTTCTGCTTGTGAGGTAAGCAGCAGAACCACTGAGGTAGATCCCTGGCCCCCTTCAGAGCTTTTCATACGGCAAAACCAAGTAGACCTAGAGGTGTAGCTCAGTGGTACAGTTCTGACCTAGCAAATGTGAGGTCCTGGGTTCCTTTCCCAGTGCCACCAAAAGAAAGAAACAACAAAACAAAAACAAAATAGCCTTGGTAGGTAGGAGGATGTGCAGTTTTATCAAGTTCCTACATGATGCTGAAGCTACTGGTCCCAGTACCTCACTTTGAAATAATTGTTTTTCAGTGTTTGGAATTTAACCCAGGGCCTCTGCACCGAGCTCCATCCCCAGCCTATATGTATATGTAGAGAGAGAGAGAGAGAGAGAGAGAGAGAGAGAGAGAGAGAGAGAGAGAGAGAGAGAGAGAGACACCTTGTGTCCAAATGTATATATACATGTACATATATATACATAGTATGTGTACATGCATATATATGCAGATGTATCGGGAGATGGGTTGTTCCGCAGTCACTGAGTTGCCCCAGCTGAGCTGAAGTTGAGATCCTCCTGCCTCAGCTTCCCTAAGCACTGAGATTACAGGAGTGACGCACCGTTTCCACACTTGAAGTACGCTGGTGTGCAATGCCAAGAAGGGGGGCGTTGTCCAGGTCTTTCGTGGAAACACTCCTCCACCATCCAGGAGTGGAAGACGAGTCCTTGAGGGGACAGAGGAAGCAGCGAGAAAGGCCGGAGCACCTGCTGCTGGCCTATGGAGGTGGCGCCCAGCAAAGATGCAGACTCCTGGACCACAACTCCCAGGGCTCCTCGCGTGGACTCGCGTGCCCCCCCCCCCACGTGCCTTCATGCGCCCTGACCGCGTTAGGCTGGGAGCCGTCCGTCCATGGGAGCAAGGGACCTTTTGCCCAGCGTCTCTGAGCTGAGAGCCGCGGTGGCTGCGGGCAGCTGCGAAGTGGGCGGAACCGGAGGGGGAGCTGAGCCTGGCGGGTGAGTAGGAGCCACACGGGGCCCCAGCTTGTCTGCGCCTCAGCGGTGTGGTCTCCTAGGTCGGGCATGCGAGCGCGGGAGTCCCGGTGCGGGGAGGCGGGACGCCCCTCTGGGAAGACGCTCTGCGGTCGCCCCCGCTGTTGCCCAGCTGCTCCTTAGCGGCCCGGGTCCTGTCCCCGGTGGGCGGGAGAGATATCCTGCCCCGCCTGGCCCGGCCTGCGAGCGGAGCGGTCTGTGCTGCAGGTGGCCTGGGCAGGCGGCCGGCCCCTCCTCTCGGGCCCCCGCGGTCGGGGGTGGCGCAGGAGCCCGAGACCCGGGACCAGGCGCCTGCCCGGGGCCGGGGCCGGCGGCGGGGCGGGGGGGTCACTCGGGCTTCCGACGCCGCCATGGTGGGCAGGCGGTGGGCGCACCGCCCGGGCTCCTGGGCCCGGGGAGCCTTCCGCACCCTCCTTGGTGCCGCCCGCGGGGCTCTGTGCGGTGTCAGGGACCGACAAGCCCTTGGCCGTCGTCATCGCGTCCTCGGAGCTCGGTGACCCGGAAGGGCGCGGTGCCACAGCGCGGTCCACCCGTGAGTCCCTTCAGGGTGTTTGCGGGTGTCCCGCTGATGCGGAGCCTGTCGTGAGTGCAACAGCCACAACCCCCTTTCCCAAATGCCTTTCCAACAAAATTAGTTGTCCATGCGTATTCCCTTGGTAAAAAGCAAGTTTGGCTCTGAGTATCTTATTTTGGTTTTGTGGGGGCTCCATTTGACAGTACGCAAATTGAGAGGACAGGCAGTATGCGCGTTGCAATGAAACAGTTCTTGTGAAAGTGCTCTTCCTTGGCCTCTAGAGGCCGAATTATCTTGGACTGGCTGACGTGCTCATCCCATTAGTAACTGCAGCGGCTGAGGCCAGAGAGAAAGCGTTTGTGGGTCGAGTCACAGAGCAGCCCTTCAGAATGATTTTTGGTTTTCGAAGATTTGGTTATCCACTTTCAAACAGTGTGTCCTTTCAAGGTTTAAGGTGGGGAAGGAGGGTGGGGGCACAAATCTGTCAATCCTGTTAACTTACTCTACAGAAAATAGCTCGGCGCGATTAACTCCAGAACCAAGCACTTTTCATTTGGTAGATCAGAAGCAGAGCCTCTTCCAACACTAAACTCTGACTCGGTTTTCATGGTCGTTTTTCCAGTTGCTATGTTTGCCTATACCAGGTAGATAATTTTATTGTTTGCTCGCAGCAGCATATGTCTCTTTCTCATGTTATCCTTACTTTTGGTTGTCCACCGGTCCCCCTCTCTACATTGTTGACTTTGAAGGTTAAGTAGGACATCTTTGTGTTGAGATTGGTTCTAGGAAGATACTTCCTTTCTATACTCACTAAGTCCTGTATATTCCATCGCGTCGAGTTTGTACTCATCCATAGTTCCTAACCGTTTTAAAGTGTTTCTCTCTGCCAAATGCATTTGTACAGCTTGCATTGATATGACCATGTAGGTTTGCTTGTTAGAATTAACACAAGCAACTACGTTGCTAGATTTTTTGTTTTCTCTCTAAAATCCCGGGACCCTTTCAAAGGCACTTTTGGTTAGTTTGATAGTTTCCGTGTGCTACCTGATGGTTTAGAGCATTGGTATCCATATTTATAAGTGAGATTGTATAGTTCTTTTTCCTCCCGTATTGTTTGTGAGCTCCTAATCAGAATTATGCTCTCCTTGGTGATTAAATCGGGAAACTTGTCATCATTTTCTGTGCTCTGGAACAGAAGAATAATCTGTTTCTGGAAGTTTGGCAGCACCTGACTGCAGACTGCTGGTGTTTTGTCTCGTTTGTGTCTTGCAGTGCTGAGGATTGAGTCCAGAGCCTAGGCCAAGTTAGGCAAGTTTTCTCCCACTGAGTTGCACCCCCTGCCCTGCTGCTGTTTTTGGAAAGTTAACTGCCGTGTAGCTTTTTTCCATGGCCATTGATGATTTTCAGATTTTCTATCTCTTCAAAGTCAGTCTGGTACTTTTCGTTGTCCTAGAAAGCCATTAATGTCCTTGAATTTCAATACTATTGAATTTTAACCTAGGGTAGCACAATGCTCTGTATAGTTCGTTGGAGGAAAAGAAACTCGTATATCTGTGATGTTACCCTTTTCAACACTAGTGTTTATTGGCCAGACGTGCTCAGTGATCGCTTATTTTAATCTTTTGGAAGAACCAGCTTTGGGAGTTCTTGGTGAGTGCTGCTGATTTTTATCCTTTTACATCAGGAATTTCTGTCGTTACTATTTATCTTTCTGCTTCATTTAAATTTACTTTGTTCAATCTGTAGCCTCCCGAATCGAAAGCTTGAATCCTTTCTTTAACCAGCTGATCCTCCTCCTAAAACAGGCAAGGTCTTGGAATTCATTTTGTTGGCCTCACATGTTTTTCTTTCCCTCCAGTACCGGGGATTGAACTGAGGACCTTGTGCTTGCGAGGGAGGCAGCTGCACCCCTGAGCTAATTCCCTGGCCCGAGTTGGTTTTGTTTCATCCTTGCTCCCTGAAATCTGACTCAAGGTCCTGCCGTGGTATCTCTCCCTGGGGTCCGTGTGTATAACTACAGAGAATGTCCTTCAGAATCGTGATCATAAAGCCCATTGGAGGAGAGCCAGCTTGAGGGAAGTAGAGAGTCCTGGGGTGTTTTGTTGGTTGGTTGGTTGGTTGGTTGGTTGGTTTGTATTTGGTACCGGCAATCGAACTCGGGGCCTTGAGCTTGCAAGGCAAGCGCTGGAGCCACTGAGCTAAATCCCCGGCCCTGGAGAATCCGGGTTTTTTTCATGACCTTGAGTTTTGGGTGTCTTGGGTGCAGGCTAGAGATGTTGTTGGACATGGTATAGAGTGAGAGGAGAGGCTTAGGGTGGGATGTAAATCCCTGGTTTTCCCGCAGTTTACCTAGGGGCACACAGGTATGTATGTATGTAGGTGTGTATGTAAGAACAGTACTGCCATGGGAATCACAAGCTCCTCAGAGCGGGCAGGGGGGAGCTTAGTCAAGTTCTCAAAGTCAGAATCACTTGAGGTGCCTTCGAAACATTGCAGATTGGTGGGAACCACCTTCGGAGTTTGTTGTTGTTGTTTGTTTGTTTGTTTTGGTACTGGCAGTGGAACTCAGGACCTTCTGCTTGTGAGGTAAGCAGCAGAACCACTGAGGTAGATCCCTGGCCCCCTTCAGAGCTTTTCATACGGCAAAACCAAGTAGACCTAGAGGTGTAGCTCAGTGGTACAGTTCTGACCTAGCAAATGTGAGGTCCTGGGTTCCTTTCCCAGTGCCACCAAAAGAAAGAAACAACAAAACAAAAACAAAATAGCCTTGGTAGGTAGGAGGATGTGCAGTTTTATCAAGTTCCTACATGATGCTGAAGCTACTGGTCCCAGTACCTCACTTTGAAATAATTGTTTTTCAGTGTTTGGAATTTAACCCAGGGCCTCTGCACCGAGCTCCATCCCCAGCCTATATGTATATGTAGAGAGAGAGAGAGAGAGAGAGAGAGAGAGAGAGAGAGAGAGAGAGAGAGAGAGAGAGAGACACCTTGTGTCCAAATGTATATATACATGTACATATATATACATAGTATGTGTACATGCATATATATGCAGATGTATCGGGAGATGGGTTGTTCCGCAGTCACTGAGTTGCCCCAGCTGAGCTGAAGTTGAGATCCTCCTGCCTCAGCTTCCCTAAGCACTGAGATTACAGGAGTGACGCACCGTTTCCACACTTGAAGTACGCTGGTGTGCAATGCCAAGAAGGGGGGCGTTGTCCAGGTCTTTCGTGGAAACACTCCTCCACCATCCAGGAGTGGAAGACGAGTCCTTGAGGGGACAGAGGAAGCAGCGAGAAAGGCCGGAGCACCTGCTGCTGGCCTATGGAGGTGGCGCCCAGCAAAGATGCAGACTCCTGGACCACAACTCCCAGGGCTCCTCGCGTGGACTCGCGTGCCCCCCCCCCCACGTGCCTTCATGCGCCCTGACCGCGTTAGGCTGGGAGCCGTCCGTCCATGGGAGCAAGGGACCTTTTGCCCAGCGTCTCTGAGCTGAGAGCCGCGGTGGCTGCGGGCAGCTGCGAAGTGGGCGGAACCGGAGGGGGAGCTGAGCCTGGCGGGTGAGTAGGAGCCACACGGGGCCCCAGCTTGTCTGCGCCTCAGCGGTGTGGTCTCCTAGGTCGGGCATGCGAGCGCGGGAGTCCCGGTGCGGGGAGGCGGGACGCCCCTCTGGGAAGACGCTCTGCGGTCGCCCCCGCTGTTGCCCAGCTGCTCCTTAGCGGCCCGGGTCCTGTCCCCGGTGGGCGGGAGAGATATCCTGCCCCGCCTGGCCCGGCCTGCGAGCGGAGCGGTCTGTGCTGCAGGTGGCCTGGGCAGGCGGCCGGCCCCTCCTCTCGGGCCCCCGCGGTCGGGGGTGGCGCAGGAGCCCGAGACCCGGGACCAGGCGCCTGCCCGGGGCCGGGGCCGGCGGCGGGGCGGGGGGGTCACTCGGGCTTCCGACGCCGCCATGGTGGGCAGGCGGTGGGCGCACCGCCCGGGCTCCTGGGCCCGGGGAGCCTTCCGCACCCTCCTTGGTGCCGCCCGCGGGGCTCTGTGCGGTGTCAGGGACCGACAAGCCCTTGGCCGTCGTCATCGCGTCCTCGGAGCTCGGTGACCCGGAAGGGCGCGGTGCCACAGCGCGGTCCACCCGTGAGTCCCTTCAGGGTGTTTGCGGGTGTCCCGCTGATGCGGAGCCTGTCGTGAGTGCAACAGCCACAACCCCCTTTCCCAAATGCCTTTCCAACAAAATTAGTTGTCCATGCGTATTCCCTTGGTAAAAAGCAAGTTTGGCTCTGAGTATCTTATTTTGGTTTTGTGGGGGCTCCATTTGACAGTACGCAAATTGAGAGGACAGGCAGTATGCGCGTTGCAATGAAACAGTTCTTGTGAAAGTGCTCTTCCTTGGCCTCTAGAGGCCGAATTATCTTGGACTGGCTGACGTGCTCATCCCATTAGTAACTGCAGCGGCTGAGGCCAGAGAGAAAGCGTTTGTGGGTCGAGTCACAGAGCAGCCCTTCAGAATGATTTTTGGTTTTCGAAGATTTGGTTATCCACTTTCAAACAGTGTGTCCTTTCAAGGTTTAAGGTGGGGAAGGAGGGTGGGGGCACAAATCTGTCAATCCTGTTAACTTACTCTACAGAAAATAGCTCGGCGCGATTAACTCCAGAACCAAGCACTTTTCATTTGGTAGATCAGAAGCAGAGCCTCTTCCAACACTAAACTCTGACTCGGTTTTCATGGTCGTTTTTCCAGTTGCTATGTTTGCCTATACCAGGTAGATAATTTTATTGTTTGCTCGCAGCAGCATATGTCTCTTTCTCATGTTATCCTTACTTTTGGTTGTCCACCGGTCCCCCTCTCTACATTGTTGACTTTGAAGGTTAAGTAGGACATCTTTGTGTTGAGATTGGTTCTAGGAAGATACTTCCTTTCTATACTCACTAAGTCCTGTATATTCCATCGCGTCGAGTTTGTACTCATCCATAGTTCCTAACCGTTTTAAAGTGTTTCTCTCTGCCAAATGCATTTGTACAGCTTGCATTGATATGACCATGTAGGTTTGCTTGTTAGAATTAACACAAGCAACTACGTTGCTAGATTTTTTGTTTTCTCTCTAAAATCCCGGGACCCTTTCAAAGGCACTTTTGGTTAGTTTGATAGTTTCCGTGTGCTACCTGATGGTTTAGAGCATTGGTATCCATATTTATAAGTGAGATTGTATAGTTCTTTTTCCTCCCGTATTGTTTGTGAGCTCCTAATCAGAATTATGCTCTCCTTGGTGATTAAATCGGGAAACTTGTCATCATTTTCTGTGCTCTGGAACAGAAGAATAATCTGTTTCTGGAAGTTTGGCAGCACCTGACTGCAGACTGCTGGTGTTTTGTCTCGTTTGTGTCTTGCAGTGCTGAGGATTGAGTCCAGAGCCTAGGCCAAGTTAGGCAAGTTTTCTCCCACTGAGTTGCACCCCCTGCCCTGCTGCTGTTTTTGGAAAGTTAACTGCCGTGTAGCTTTTTTCCATGGCCATTGATGATTTTCAGATTTTCTATCTCTTCAAAGTCAGTCTGGTACTTTTCGTTGTCCTAGAAAGCCATTAATGTCCTTGAATTTCAATACTATTGAATTTTAACCTAGGGTAGCACAATGCTCTGTATAGTTCGTTGGAGGAAAAGAAACTCGTATATCTGTGATGTTACCCTTTTCAACACTAGTGTTTATTGGCCAGACGTGCTCAGTGATCGCTTATTTTAATCTTTTGGAAGAACCAGCTTTGGGAGTTCTTGGTGAGTGCTGCTGATTTTTATCCTTTTACATCAGGAATTTCTGTCGTTACTATTTATCTTTCTGCTTCATTTAAATTTACTTTGTTCAATCTGTAGCCTCCCGAATCGAAAGCTTGAATCCTTTCTTTAACCAGCTGATCCTCCTCCTAAAACAGGCAAGGTCTTGGAATTCATTTTGTTGGCCTCACATGTTTTTCTTTCCCTCCAGTACCGGGGATTGAACTGAGGACCTTGTGCTTGCGAGGGAGGCAGCTGCACCCCTGAGCTAATTCCCTGGCCCGAGTTGGTTTTGTTTCATCCTTGCTCCCTGAAATCTGACTCAAGGTCCTGCCGTGGTATCTCTCCCTGGGGTCCGTGTGTATAACTACAGAGAATGTCCTTCAGAATCGTGATCATAAAGCCCATTGGAGGAGAGCCAGCTTGAGGGAAGTAGAGAGTCCTGGGGTGTTTTGTTGGTTGGTTGGTTGGTTGGTTGGTTGGTTTGTATTTGGTACCGGCAATCGAACTCGGGGCCTTGAGCTTGCAAGGCAAGCGCTGGAGCCACTGAGCTAAATCCCCGGCCCTGGAGAATCCGGGTTTTTTTCATGACCTTGAGTTTTGGGTGTCTTGGGTGCAGGCTAGAGATGTTGTTGGACATGGTATAGAGTGAGAGGAGAGGCTTAGGGTGGGATGTAAATCCCTGGTTTTCCCGCAGTTTACCTAGGGGCACACAGGTATGTATGTATGTAGGTGTGTATGTAAGAACAGTACTGCCATGGGAATCACAAGCTCCTCAGAGCGGGCAGGGGGGAGCTTAGTCAAGTTCTCAAAGTCAGAATCACTTGAGGTGCCTTCGAAACATTGCAGATTGGTGGGAACCACCTTCGGAGTTTGTTGTTGTTGTTTGTTTGTTTGTTTTGGTACTGGCAGTGGAACTCAGGACCTTCTGCTTGTGAGGTAAGCAGCAGAACCACTGAGGTAGATCCCTGGCCCCCTTCAGAGCTTTTCATACGGCAAAACCAAGTAGACCTAGAGGTGTAGCTCAGTGGTACAGTTCTGACCTAGCAAATGTGAGGTCCTGGGTTCCTTTCCCAGTGCCACCAAAAGAAAGAAACAACAAAACAAAAACAAAATAGCCTTGGTAGGTAGGAGGATGTGCAGTTTTATCAAGTTCCTACATGATGCTGAAGCTACTGGTCCCAGTACCTCACTTTGAAATAATTGTTTTTCAGTGTTTGGAATTTAACCCAGGGCCTCTGCACCGAGCTCCATCCCCAGCCTATATGTATATGGAGAGAGAGAGAGAGAGAGAGAGAGAGAGAGAGAGAGAGAGAGAGAGAGAGAGAGACACCTTGTGTCCAAATGTATATATACATGTACATATATATACATAGTATGTGTACATGCATATATATGCAGATGTATCGGGAGATGGGTTGTTCCGCAGTCACTGAGTTGCCCCAGCTGAGCTGAAGTTGAGATCCTCCTGCCTCAGCTTCCCTAAGCACTGAGATTACAGGAGTGACGCACCGTTTCCACACTTGAAGTACGCTGGTGTGCAATGCCAAGAAGGGGGGCGTTGTCCAGGTCTTTCGTGGAAACACTCCTCCACCATCCAGGAGTGGAAGACGAGTCCTTGAGGGGACAGAGGAAGCAGCGAGAAAGGCCGGAGCACCTGCTGCTGGCCTATGGAGGTGGCGCCCAGCAAAGATGCAGACTCCTGGACCACAACTCCCAGGGCTCCTCGCGTGGACTCGCGTGCCCCCCCCCCCACGTGCCTTCATGCGCCCTGACCGCGTTAGGCTGGGAGCCGTCCGTCCATGGGAGCAAGGGACCTTTTGCCCAGCGTCTCTGAGCTGAGAGCCGCGGTGGCTGCGGGCAGCTGCGAAGTGGGCGGAACCGGAGGGGGAGCTGAGCCTGGCGGGTGAGTAGGAGCCACACGGGGCCCCAGCTTGTCTGCGCCTCAGCGGTGTGGTCTCCTAGGTCGGGCATGCGAGCGCGGGAGTCCCGGTGCGGGGAGGCGGGACGCCCCTCTGGGAAGACGCTCTGCGGTCGCCCCCGCTGTTGCCCAGCTGCTCCTTAGCGGCCCGGGTCCTGTCCCCGGTGGGCGGGAGAGATATCCTGCCCCGCCTGGCCCGGCCTGCGAGCGGAGCGGTCTGTGCTGCAGGTGGCCTGGGCAGGCGGCCGGCCCCTCCTCTCGGGCCCCCGCGGTCGGGGGTGGCGCAGGAGCCCGAGACCCGGGACCAGGCGCCTGCCCGGGGCCGGGGCCGGCGGCGGGGCGGGGGGGTCACTCGGGCTTCCGACGCCGCCATGGTGGGCAGGCGGTGGGCGCACCGCCCGGGCTCCTGGGCCCGGGGAGCCTTCCGCACCCTCCTTGGTGCCGCCCGCGGGGCTCTGTGCGGTGTCAGGGACCGACAAGCCCTTGGCCGTCGTCATCGCGTCCTCGGAGCTCGGTGACCCGGAAGGGCGCGGTGCCACAGCGCGGTCCACCCGTGAGTCCCTTCAGGGTGTTTGCGGGTGTCCCGCTGATGCGGAGCCTGTCGTGAGTGCAACAGCCACAACCCCCTTTCCCAAATGCCTTTCCAACAAAATTAGTTGTCCATGCGTATTCCCTTGGTAAAAAGCAAGTTTGGCTCTGAGTATCTTATTTTGGTTTTGTGGGGGCTCCATTTGACAGTACGCAAATTGAGAGGACAGGCAGTATGCGCGTTGCAATGAAACAGTTCTTGTGAAAGTGCTCTTCCTTGGCCTCTAGAGGCCGAATTATCTTGGACTGGCTGACGTGCTCATCCCATTAGTAACTGCAGCGGCTGAGGCCAGAGAGAAAGCGTTTGTGGGTCGAGTCACAGAGCAGCCCTTCAGAATGATTTTTGGTTTTCGAAGATTTGGTTATCCACTTTCAAACAGTGTGTCCTTTCAAGGTTTAAGGTGGGGAAGGAGGGTGGGGGCACAAATCTGTCAATCCTGTTAACTTACTCTACAGAAAATAGCTCGGCGCGATTAACTCCAGAACCAAGCACTTTTCATTTGGTAGATCAGAAGCAGAGCCTCTTCCAACACTAAACTCTGACTCGGTTTTCATGGTCGTTTTTCCAGTTGCTATGTTTGCCTATACCAGGTAGATAATTTTATTGTTTGCTCGCAGCAGCATATGTCTCTTTCTCATGTTATCCTTACTTTTGGTTGTCCACCGGTCCCCCTCTCTACATTGTTGACTTTGAAGGTTAAGTAGGACATCTTTGTGTTGAGATTGGTTCTAGGAAGATACTTCCTTTCTATACTCACTAAGTCCTGTATATTCCATCGCGTCGAGTTTGTACTCATCCATAGTTCCTAACCGTTTTAAAGTGTTTCTCTCTGCCAAATGCATTTGTACAGCTTGCATTGATATGACCATGTAGGTTTGCTTGTTAGAATTAACACAAGCAACTACGTTGCTAGATTTTTTGTTTTCTCTCTAAAATCCCGGGACCCTTTCAAAGGCACTTTTGGTTAGTTTGATAGTTTCCGTGTGCTACCTGATGGTTTAGAGCATTGGTATCCATATTTATAAGTGAGATTGTATAGTTCTTTTTCCTCCCGTATTGTTTGTGAGCTCCTAATCAGAATTATGCTCTCCTTGGTGATTAAATCGGGAAACTTGTCATCATTTTCTGTGCTCTGGAACAGAAGAATAATCTGTTTCTGGAAGTTTGGCAGCACCTGACTGCAGACTGCTGGTGTTTTGTCTCGTTTGTGTCTTGCAGTGCTGAGGATTGAGTCCAGAGCCTAGGCCAAGTTAGGCAAGTTTTCTCCCACTGAGTTGCACCCCCTGCCCTGCTGCTGTTTTTGGAAAGTTAACTGCCGTGTAGCTTTTTTCCATGGCCATTGATGATTTTCAGATTTTCTATCTCTTCAAAGTCAGTCTGGTACTTTTCGTTGTCCTAGAAAGCCATTAATGTCCTTGAATTTCAATACTATTGAATTTTAACCTAGGGTAGCACAATGCTCTGTATAGTTCGTTGGAGGAAAAGAAACTCGTATATCTGTGATGTTACCCTTTTCAACACTAGTGTTTATTGGCCAGACGTGCTCAGTGATCGCTTATTTTAATCTTTTGGAAGAACCAGCTTTGGGAGTTCTTGGTGAGTGCTGCTGATTTTTATCCTTTTACATCAGGAATTTCTGTCGTTACTATTTATCTTTCTGCTTCATTTAAATTTACTTTGTTCAATCTGTAGCCTCCCGAATCGAAAGCTTGAATCCTTTCTTTAACCAGCTGATCCTCCTCCTAAAACAGGCAAGGTCTTGGAATTCATTTTGTTGGCCTCACATGTTTTTCTTTCCCTCCAGTACCGGGGATTGAACTGAGGACCTTGTGCTTGCGAGGGAGGCAGCTGCACCCCTGAGCTAATTCCCTGGCCCGAGTTGGTTTTGTTTCATCCTTGCTCCCTGAAATCTGACTCAAGGTCCTGCCGTGGTATCTCTCCCTGGGGTCCGTGTGTATAACTACAGAGAATGTCCTTCAGAATCGTGATCATAAAGCCCATTGGAGGAGAGCCAGCTTGAGGGAAGTAGAGAGTCCTGGGGTGTTTTGTTGGTTGGTTGGTTGGTTGGTTGGTTGGTATTTGGTACCGGCAATCGAACTCGGGGCCTTGAGCTTGCAAGGCAAGCGCTGGAGCCACTGAGCTAAATCCCCGGCCCTGGAGAATCCGGGTTTTTTTCATGACCTTGAGTTTTGGGTGTCTTGGGTGCAGGCTAGAGATGTTGTTGGACATGGTATAGAGTGAGAGGAGAGGCTTAGGGTGGGATGTAAATCCCTGGTTTTCCCGCAGTTTACCTAGGGGCACACAGGTATGTATGTATGTAGGTGTGTATGTAAGAACAGTACTGCCATGGGAATCACAAGCTCCTCAGAGCGGGCAGGGGGGAGCTTAGTCAAGTTCTCAAAGTCAGAATCACTTGAGGTGCCTTCGAAACATTGCAGATTGGTGGGAACCACCTTCGGAGTTTGTTGTTGTTGTTTGTTTGTTTGTTTTGGTACTGGCAGTGGAACTCAGGACCTTCTGCTTGTGAGGTAAGCAGCAGAACCACTGAGGTAGATCCCTGGCCCCCTTCAGAGCTTTTCATACGGCAAAACCAAGTAGACCTAGAGGTGTAGCTCAGTGGTACAGTTCTGACCTAGCAAATGTGAGGTCCTGGGTTCCTTTCCCAGTGCCACCAAAAGAAAGAAACAACAAAACAAAAACAAAATAGCCTTGGTAGGTAGGAGGATGTGCAGTTTTATCAAGTTCCTACATGATGCTGAAGCTACTGGTCCCAGTACCTCACTTTGAAATAATTGTTTTTCAGTGTTTGGAATTTAACCCAGGGCCTCTGCACCGAGCTCCATCCCCAGCCTATATGTATATGTAGAGAGAGAGAGAGAGAGAGAGAGAGAGAGAGAGAGAGACACCTTGTGTCCAAATGTATATATACATGTACATATATATACATAGTATGTGTACATGCATATATATGCAGATGTATCGGGAGATGGGTTGTTCCGCAGTCACTGAGTTGCCCCAGCTGAGCTGAAGTTGAGATCCTCCTGCCTCAGCTTCCCTAAGCACTGAGATTACAGGAGTGACGCACCGTTTCCACACTTGAAGTACGCTGGTGTGCAATGCCAAGAAGGGGGGCGTTGTCCAGGTCTTTCGTGGAAACACTCCTCCACCATCCAGGAGTGGAAGACGAGTCCTTGAGGGGACAGAGGAAGCAGCGAGAAAGGCCGGAGCACCTGCTGCTGGCCTATGGAGGTGGCGCCCAGCAAAGATGCAGACTCCTGGACCACAACTCCCAGGGCTCCTCGCGTGGACTCGCGTGCCCCCCCCCCCCGTGCCTTCGTGCGCCCTGACCGCGTTAGGCTGGGAGCCGTCCGTCCATGGGAGCAAGGGACCTTTTGCCCAGCGTCTCTGAGCTGAGAGCCGCGGTGGCTGCGGGCAGCTGCGAAGTGGGCGGAACCGGAGGGGGAGCTGAGCCTGGCGGGTGAGTAGGAGCCACACGGGGCCCCAGCTTGTCTGCGCCTCAGCGGTGTGGTCTCCTAGGTCGGGCATGCGAGCGCGGGAGTCCCGGTGCGGGGAGGCGGGACGCCCCTCTGGGAAGACGCTCTGCGGTCGCCCCCGCTGTTGCCCAGCTGCTCCTTAGCGGCCCGGGTCCTGTCCCCGGTGGGCGGGAGAGATATCCTGCCCCGCCTGGCCCGGCCTGCGAGCGGAGCGGTCTGTGCTGCAGGTGGCCTGGGCAGGCGGCCGGCCCCTCCTCTCGGGCCCCCGCGGTCGGGGGTGGCGCAGGAGCCCGAGACCCGGGACCAGGCGCCTGCCCGGGGCCGGGGCCGGCGGCGGGGCGGGGGGGTCACTCGGGCTTCCGACGCCGCCATGGTGGGCAGGCGGTGGGCGCACCGCCCGGGCTCCTGGGCCCGGGGAGCCTTCCGCACCCTCCTTGGTGCCGCCCGCGGGGCTCTGTGCGGTGTCAGGGACCGACAAGCCCTTGGCCGTCGTCATCGCGTCCTCGGAGCTCGGTGACCCGGAAGGGCGCGGTGCCACAGCGCGGTCCACCCGTGAGTCCCTTCAGGGTGTTTGCGGGTGTCCCGCTGATGCGGAGCCTGTCGTGAGTGCAACAGCCACAACCCCCTTTCCCAAATGCCTTTCCAACAAAATTAGTTGTCCATGCGTATTCCCTTGGTAAAAAGCAAGTTTGGCTCTGAGTATCTTATTTTGGTTTTGTGGGGGCTCCATTTGACAGTACGCAAATTGAGAGGACAGGCAGTATGCGCGTTGCAATGAAACAGTTCTTGTGAAAGTGCTCTTCCTTGGCCTCTAGAGGCCGAATTATCTTGGACTGGCTGACGTGCTCATCCCATTAGTAACTGCAGCGGCTGAGGCCAGAGAGAAAGCGTTTGTGGGTCGAGTCACAGAGCAGCCCTTCAGAATGATTTTTGGTTTTCGAAGATTTGGTTATCCACTTTCAAACAGTGTGTCCTTTCAAGGTTTAAGGTGGGGAAGGAGGGTGGGGGCACAAATCTGTCAATCCTGTTAACTTACTCTACAGAAAATAGCTCGGCGCGATTAACTCCAGAACCAAGCACTTTTCATTTGGTAGATCAGAAGCAGAGCCTCTTCCAACACTAAACTCTGACTCGGTTTTCATGGTCGTTTTTCCAGTTGCTATGTTTGCCTATACCAGGTAGATAATTTTATTGTTTGCTCGCAGCAGCATATGTCTCTTTCTCATGTTATCCTTACTTTTGGTTGTCCACCGGTCCCCCTCTCTACATTGTTGACTTTGAAGGTTAAGTAGGACATCTTTGTGTTGAGATTGGTTCTAGGAAGATACTTCCTTTCTATACTCACTAAGTCCTGTATATTCCATCGCGTCGAGTTTGTACTCATCCATAGTTCCTAACCGTTTTAAAGTGTTTCTCTCTGCCAAATGCATTTGTACAGCTTGCATTGATATGACCATGTAGGTTTGCTTGTTAGAATTAACACAAGCAACTACGTTGCTAGATTTTTTGTTTTCTCTCTAAAATCCCGGGACCCTTTCAAAGGCACTTTTGGTTAGTTTGATAGTTTCCGTGTGCTACCTGATGGTTTAGAGCATTGGTATCCATATTTATAAGTGAGATTGTATAGTTCTTTTTCCTCCCGTATTGTTTGTGAGCTCCTAATCAGAATTATGCTCTCCTTGGTGATTAAATCGGGAAACTTGTCATCATTTTCTGTGCTCTGGAACAGAAGAATAATCTGTTTCTGGAAGTTTGGCAGCACCTGACTGCAGACTGCTGGTGTTTTGTCTCGTTTGTGTCTTGCAGTGCTGAGGATTGAGTCCAGAGCCTAGGCCAAGTTAGGCAAGTTTTCTCCCACTGAGTTGCACCCCCTGCCCTGCTGCTGTTTTTGGAAAGTTAACTGCCGTGTAGCTTTTTTCCATGGCCATTGATGATTTTCAGATTTTCTATCTCTTCAAAGTCAGTCTGGTACTTTTCGTTGTCCTAGAAAGCCATTAATGTCCTTGAATTTCAATACTATTGAATTTTAACCTAGGGTAGCACAATGCTCTGTATAGAAACTCGTATATCTGTGATGTTACCCTTTTCAACACTAGTGTTTATTGGCCAGACGTGCTCAGTGATCGCTTATTTTAATCTTTTGGAAGAACCAGCTTTGGGAGTTCTTGGTGAGTGCTGCTGATTTTTATCCTTTTACATCAGGAATTTCTGTCGTTACTATTTATCTTTCTGCTTCATTTAAATTTACTTTGTTCAATCTGTAGCCTCCCGAATCGAAAGCTTGAATCCTTTCTTTAACCAGCTGATCCTCCTCCTAAAACAGGCAAGGTCTTGGAATTCATTTTGTTGGCCTCACATGTTTTTCTTTCCCTCCAGTACCGGGGATTGAACTGAGGACCTTGTGCTTGCGAGGGAGGCAGCTGCACCCCTGAGCTAATTCCCTGGCCCGAGTTGGTTTTGTTTCATCCTTGCTCCCTGAAATCTGACTCAAGGTCCTGCCGTGGTATCTCTCCCTGGGGTCCGTGTGTATAACTACAGAGAATGTCCTTCAGAATCGTGATCATAAAGCCCATTGGAGGAGAGCCAGCTTGAGGGAAGTAGAGAGTCCTGGGGTGTTTTGTTGGTTGGTTGGTTGGTTGGTTGGTTGGTTTGTATTTGGTACCGGCAATCGAACTCGGGGCCTTGAGCTTGCAAGGCAAGCGCTGGAGCCACTGAGCTAAATCCCCGGCCCTGGAGAATCCGGGTTTTTTTCATGACCTTGAGTTTTGGGTGTCTTGGGTGCAGGCTAGAGATGTTGTTGGACATGGTATAGAGTGAGAGGAGAGGCTTAGGGTGGGATGTAAATCCCTGGTTTTCCCGCAGTTTACCTAGGGGCACACAGGTATGTATGTATGTAGGTGTGTATGTAAGAACAGTACTGCCATGGGAATCACAAGCTCCTCAGAGCGGGCAGGGGGGAGCTTAGTCAAGTTCTCAAAGTCAGAATCACTTGAGGTGCCTTCGAAACATTGCAGATTGGTGGGAACCACCTTCGGAGTTTGTTGTTGTTGTTTGTTTGTTTGTTTTGGTACTGGCAGTGGAACTCAGGACCTTCTGCTTGTGAGGTAAGCAGCAGAACCACTGAGGTAGATCCCTGGCCCCCTTCAGAGCTTTTCATACGGCAAAACCAAGTAGACCTAGAGGTGTAGCTCAGTGGTACAGTTCTGACCTAGCAAATGTGAGGTCCTGGGTTCCTTTCCCAGTGCCACCAAAAGAAAGAAACAACAAAACAAAAACAAAATAGCCTTGGTAGGTAGGAGGATGTGCAGTTTTATCAAGTTCCTACATGATGCTGAAGCTACTGGTCCCAGTACCTCACTTTGAAATAATTGTTTTTCAGTGTTTGGAATTTAACCCAGGGCCTCTGCACCGAGCTCCATCCCCAGCCTATATGTATATGTAGAGAGAGGAGAGAGAGAGAGAGAGAGAGAGAGAGAGAGAGAGACCCTTGTGTCCAAATGTATATATACATGTACATATATATACATAGTATGTGTACATGCATATATATGCAGATGTATCGGGAGATGGGTTGTTCCGCAGTCACTGAGTTGCCCCAGCTGAGCTGAAGTTGAGATCCTCCTGCCTCAGCTTCCCTAAGCACTGAGATTACAGGAGTGACGCACCGTTTCCACACTTGAAGTACGCTGGTGTGCAATGCCAAGAAGGGGGGCGTTGTCCAGGTCTTTCGTGGAAACACTCCTCCACCATCCAGGAGTGGAAGACGAGTCCTTGAGGGGACAGAGGAAGCAGCGAGAAAGGCCGGAGCACCTGCTGCTGGCCTATGGAGGTGGCGCCCAGCAAAGATGCAGACTCCTGGACCACAACTCCCAGGGCTCCTCGCGTGGACTCGCGTGCCCCCCCCCCACGTGCCTTCATGCGCCCTGACCGCGTTAGGCTGGGAGCCGTCCGTCCATGGGAGCAAGGGACCTTTTGCCCAGCGTCTCTGAGCTGAGAGCCGCGGTGGCTGCGGGCAGCTGCGAAGTGGGCGGAACCGGAGGGGGAGCTGAGCCTGGCGGGTGAGTAGGAGCCACACGGGGCCCCAGCTTGTCTGCGCCTCAGCGGTGTGGTCTCCTAGGTCGGGCATGCGAGCGCGGGAGTCCCGGTGCGGGGAGGCGGGACGCCCCTCTGGGAAGACGCTCTGCGGTCGCCCCCGCTGTTGCCCAGCTGCTCCTTAGCGGCCCGGGTCCTGTCCCCGGTGGGCGGGAGAGATATCCTGCCCCGCCTGGCCCGGCCTGCGAGCGGAGCGGTCTGTGCTGCAGGTGGCCTGGGCAGGCGGCCGGCCCCTCCTCTCGGGCCCCCGCGGTCGGGGGTGGCGCAGGAGCCCGAGACCCGGGACCAGGCGCCTGCCCGGGGCCGGGGCCGGCGGCGGGGCGGGGGGGTCACTCGGGCTTCCGACGCCGCCATGGTGGGCAGGCGGTGGGCGCACCGCCCGGGCTCCTGGGCCCGGGGAGCCTTCCGCACCCTCCTTGGTGCCGCCCGCGGGGCTCTGTGCGGTGTCAGGGACCGACAAGCCCTTGGCCGTCGTCATCGCGTCCTCGGAGCTCGGTGACCCGGAAGGGCGCGGTGCCACAGCGCGGTCCACCCGTGAGTCCCTTCAGGGTGTTTGCGGGTGTCCCGCTGATGCGGAGCCTGTCGTGAGTGCAACAGCCACAACCCCCTTTCCCAAA
Source organism: Heterocephalus glaber (assembly GCF_053883595.1). Taxonomy (NCBI): domain Eukaryota; kingdom Metazoa; phylum Chordata; class Mammalia; order Rodentia; family Bathyergidae; genus Heterocephalus; species Heterocephalus glaber. The sequence goes on from NW_028258246.1 coordinate 74,066, forward strand.
TGCCTTTCCAACAAAATTAGTTGTCCATGCGTATTCCCTTGGTAAAAAGCAAGTTTGGCTCTGAGTATCTTATTTTGGTTTTGTGGGGGCTCCATTTGACAGTACGCAAATTGAGAGGACAGGCAGTATGCGCGTTGCAATGAAACAGTTCTTGTGAAAGTGCTCTTCCTTGGCCTCTAGAGGCCGAATTATCTTGGACTGGCTGACGTGCTCATCCCATTAGTAACTGCAGCGGCTGAGGCCAGAGAGAAAGCGTTTGTGGGTCGAGTCACAGAGCAGCCCTTCAGAATGATTTTTGGTTTTCGAAGATTTGGTTATCCACTTTCAAACAGTGTGTCCTTTCAAGGTTTAAGGTGGGGAAGGAGGGTGGGGCACAAATCTGTCAATCCTGTTAACTTACTCTACAGAAAATAGCTCGGCGCGATTAACTCCAGAACCAAGCACTTTTCATTTGGTAGATCAGAAGCAGAGCCTCTTCCAACACTAAACTCTGACTCGGTTTTCATGGTCGTTTTTCCAGTTGCTATGTTTGCCTATACCAGGTAGATAATTTTATTGTTTGCTCGCAGCAGCATATGTCTCTTTCTCATGTTATCCTTACTTTTGGTTGTCCACCGGTCCCCCTCTCTACATTGTTGACTTTGAAGGTTAAGTAGGACATCTTTGTGTTGAGATTGGTTCTAGGAAGATACTTCCTTTCTATACTCACTAAGTCCTGTATATTCCATCGCGTCGAGTTTGTACTCATCCATAGTTCCTAACCGTTTTAAAGTGTTTCTCTCTGCCAAATGCATTTGTACAGCTTGCATTGATATGACCATGTAGGTTTGCTTGTTAGAATTAACACAAGCAACTACGTTGCTAGATTTTTTGTTTTCTCTCTAAAATCCCGGGACCCTTTCAAAGGCACTTTTGGTTAGTTTGATAGTTTCCGTGTGCTACCTGATGGTTTAGAGCATTGGTATCCATATTTATAAGTGAGATTGTATAGTTCTTTTTCCTCCCGTATTGTTTGTGAGCTCCTAATCAGAATTATGCTCTCCTTGGTGATTAAATCGGGAAACTTGTCATCATTTTCTGTGCTCTGGAACAGAAGAATAATCTGTTTCTGGAAGTTTGGCAGCACCTGACTGCAGACTGCTGGTGTTTTGTCTCGTTTGTGTCTTGCAGTGCTGAGGATTGAGTCCAGAGCCTAGGCCAAGTTAGGCAAGTTTTCTCCCACTGAGTTGCACCCCCTGCCCTGCTGCTGTTTTTGGAAAGTTAACTGCCGTGTAGCTTTTTTCCATGGCCATTGATGATTTTCAGATTTTCTATCTCTTCAAAGTCAGTCTGGTACTTTTCGTTGTCCTAGAAAGCCATTAATGTCCTTGAATTTCAATACTATTGAATTTTAACCTAGGGTAGCACAATGCTCTGTATAGAAACTCGTATATCTGTGATGTTACCCTTTTCAACACTAGTGTTTATTGGCCAGACGTGCTCAGTGATCGCTTATTTTAATCTTTTGGAAGAACCAGCTTTGGGAGTTCTTGGTGAGTGCTGCTGATTTTTATCCTTTTACATCAGGAATTTCTGTTGTTACTATTTATCTTTCTGCTTCATTTAAATTTACTTTGTTCAATCTGTAGCCTCCCGAATCGAAAGCTTGAATCCTTTCTTTAACCAGCTGATCCTCCTCCTAAAACAGGCAAGGTCTTGGAATTCATTTTGTTGGCCTCACATGTTTTTCTTTCCCTCCAGTACCGGGGATTGAACTGAGGACCTTGTGCTTGCGAGGGAGGCAGCTGCACCCCTGAGCTAATTCCCTGGCCCGAGTTGGTTTTGTTTCATCCTTGCTCCCTGAAATCTGACTCAAGGTCCTGCCGTGGTATCTCTCCCTGGGGTCCGTGTGTATAACTACAGAGAATGTCCTTCAGAATCGTGATCATAAAGCCCATTGGAGGAGAGCCAGCTTGAGGGAAGTAGAGAGTCCTGGGGTGTTTTGTTGGTTGGTTGGTTGGTTGGTTGGTTGGTTTGTATTTGGTACCGGCAATCGAACTCGGGGCCTTGAGCTTGCAAGGCAAGCGCTGGAGCCACTGAGCTAAATCCCCGGCCCTGGAGAATCCGGGTTTTTTTCATGACCTTGAGTTTTGGGTGTCTTGGGTGCAGGCTAGAGATGTTGTTGGACATGGTATAGAGTGAGAGGAGAGGCTTAGGGTGGGATGTAAATCCCTGGTTTTCCCGCAGTTTACCTAGGGGCACACAGGTATGTATGTATGTAGGTGTGTATGTAAGAACAGTACTGCCATGGGAATCACAAGCTCCTCAGAGCGGGCAGGGGGGAGCTTAGTCAAGTTCTCAAAGTCAGAATCACTTGAGGTGCCTTCGAAACATTGCAGATTGGTGGGAACCACCTTCGGAGTTTGTTGTTGTTGTTTGTTTGTTTGTTTTGGTACTGGCAGTGGAACTCAGGACCTTCTGCTTGTGAGGTAAGCAGCAGAACCACTGAGGTAGATCCCTGGCCCCCTTCAGAGCTTTTCATACGGCAAAACCAAGTAGACCTAGAGGTGTAGCTCAGTGGTACAGTTCTGACCTAGCAAATGTGAGGTCCTGGGTTCCTTTCCCAGTGCCACCAAAAGAAAGAAACAACAAAACAAAAACAAAATAGCCTTGGTAGGTAGGAGGATGTGCAGTTTTATCAAGTTCCTACATGATGCTGAAGCTACTGGTCCCAGTACCTCACTTTGAAATAATTGTTTTTCAGTGTTTGGAATTTAACCCAGGGCCTCTGCACCGAGCTCCATCCCCAGCCTATATGTATATGTAGAGAGAGAGAGAGAGAGAGAGAGAGAGAGAGAGAGAGAGAGAGACCTTGTGTCCAAATGTATATATACATGTACATATATATACATAGTATGTGTACATGCATATATATGCAGATGTATCGGGAGATGGGTTGTTCCGCAGTCACTGAGTTGCCCCAGCTGAGCTGAAGTTGAGATCCTCCTGCCTCAGCTTCCCTAAGCACTGAGATTACAGGAGTGACGCACCGTTTCCACACTTGAAGTACGCTGGTGTGCAATGCCAAGAAGGGGGGCGTTGTCCAGGTCTTTCGTGGAAACACTCCTCCACCATCCAGGAGTGGAAGACGAGTCCTTGAGGGGACAGAGGAAGCAGCGAGAAAGGCCGGAGCACCTGCTGCTGGCCTATGGAGGTGGCGCCCAGCAAAGATGCAGACTCCTGGACCACAACTCCCAGGGCTCCTCGCGTGGACTCGCGTGCCCCCCCCCCGTGCCTTCATGCGCCCTGACCGCGTTAGGCTGGGAGCCGTCCGTCCATGGGAGCAAGGGACCTTTTGCCCAGCGTCTCTGAGCTGAGAGCCGCGGTGGCTGCGGGCAGCTGCGAAGTGGGCGGAACCGGAGGGGGAGCTGAGCCTGACGGGTGAGTAGGAGCCACACGGGGGCCCAGCTTGTCTGCGCCTCAGCGGTGTGGTCTCCTAGGTCGGGCATGCGAGCGCGGGAGTCCCGGTGCGGGGAGGCGGGACGCCCCTCTGGGAAGACGCTCTGCGGTCGCCCCCGCTGTTGCCCAGCTGCTCCTTAGCGGCCCGGGTCCTGTCCCCGGTGGGCGGGAGAGATATCCTGCCTCGCCTGGCCCGGCCGGCCTGCAAGCCGAGCGGTCTGTGCTGCAGGTGGCCTGGGCAGGTGGCCGGCCCCTCCTCTCGGGCCCCCGCGGTTGGGGGTGGCGCAGGAGCCCGAGACCCGGGGCCAGGCGCCCGCCCGGGACTGTGGCCCGGGCCGGGGCCGGGGCCGGGGCCGGGGCCGGGGGCGGGGTGTGGGGTTCTCTCAGCCTTCCTTTTAAACAAAGGTTAGAAACCACCCAGTCTTGCTGATCAGACTTCGGGATTTGAAGCAGTGAATTTCTAGACAGTCCCTTAAAGACTTTCCCTAACCTAAGGAGAATCTGAGTGCAGGGTTCCAAGGGTGAGTGATGAAAACAAATCTTTTACTCCTGGTGGAAGAATTGAATTTAAAGCAGGCATTGAGTGTAGGGGTGCAGTGGCTGTGGGAAACAGCCACCTAGTATTGTTCCAGGAACCACCTGCAAAGCTGAAGAAGCCAACTTGAGGTGGATCTCAGTTTGGACTTCCTGAGCCATTCTGCTGGGTTGTACCAAGGACCAGGCCGTCAGGGCACCTCAGCTGAATAAAGGACTTCTGAAGGCAAGTGGTTCACATCAGAATTCCTCTCCAATTTGCCTTTTAAAAATTTATTTATTTTGGCACACAGGGGATTGAAACCAAGTTCCATTCATTTTTCACGCTGACACCTCCATTTCCAAACATTTTTAATTCATAATTTGAGATAGAGTCTCATGATGGCATTCAATAGTACAGGTTAGATCTGAGCTGGTGATCTTCCTGCTTCAGCACCCCAGAGTGCTGGGATGACAGGTGTGCACCTCTTCCCACTGTGGTGAAAGGAGCCCATCCTTAATGGCTTCTCCCTTCATTTGGATTTCCATGTCTCCGCGTCTCCGCTTTCCCTGCTCACCTCACCTCCCTCCTCCCCTAACGCACCCATCAGACTTTCAGCTTCTTCCATGTCTCAGCCTTTCCTACACTGCCAAAATTGATTCCACTTCTTTCTTGGTCCCCCTTCTCATCTCCTCTGTCTGCCAGTGTTTGGACTTACTTTCTTCTAACTAACGAGTTGTTCGAGCGCCTCTGCTCCACAGCTGCTCGCCTGTTCTCTGATGCTCCCATCCCCCAAGATGATTCTCTACAACCATGCAGCATCCCTGCTCTTAGCCCTTTCATCTCCACCCCCATGGATTTGACAGCTTTGGCTCTTCAGATCAGATCATCACACTTACTCAGAAATAGCTGCTGAAGGGCTGGGGATTTAGCTCAGTGGTTCCACCACCTGTCTTGCAAGCGCAAGGTCCTGAGTTCAATCCCCGGTACCAAAAAAAGAAAGAAAGAAAGAAAGGAAGAAAGAAATGGCTGCTGTATGCTCACTTCCACAGTTGTTCCTAATTTTCTAGATTTCTTTTCTAGTATGTAAACCTGGCATAAGATGTGAGAAAGAATGCCCTATGACTGAAATCCCCCAGGGATGCCCTCCTTGCTTGTGTACTCCATCCTATCCTGGATCATTGCCAGGCAGTGCCCCTCATTTAGGTGCTTTTCTTTTACTTAGGATTTACGGTGATTATCCAGGCACCCACAGAGTTTGCTTCCTTCCTTCGCTCTTGCTGGCTTCTCTACTGCAATCTCTATGCATCATTTCCTTCTTTAAATCTGTAGGGTACATTTTTTGTGGTATGCTTGGAGGTTTTGCATGTTTCCTTTGCATGCATGAAAAGAAAATGAGTATTTTCTTTTCACATTTAAGAAATTTGGTCAAATAAAAGCAATTCAGACTGACAATGTCACGCACATCAAGAAGGTGAGCAGACAGTTCCTTTTTATGATCTATCCAGAAGAGTTTCATGGCCTTGTCCTCTTCAAAGCACAAGTTGCTTTACCATCCACCTGATGTTTTGCATGTCAGATACGTGAGTGAAACTGAGTTAAAGAATGACAGCTCAATGTTCACAATCAATAAGGAAGAACAGTATGGTTTTTATTTGCAAGTGTCTGGGGTACTGCTACCCATCTGTAAGGATAATGCATATACAAACTCGTTACCTATATCACTTAAAATGGCTAACACAAATCATTGGAAGAACAAGGTCATAGATATTGATTAAATACAGCAAAATTTATATGATTACAAGATTGACAATAAACCAATGAATATTTTACTATATATTGAAGCAATCTACGACAACAGTATGGTTCTAATATTCTATTTTAAATAATTTCTTCCAAATCTGACACTGTACAGGTCATCTTGAAATATTATCAAATAAATGAGGTACAGAGTATATAAAATTAGCAGATGTCTAAACTGCTAATTAAGGGGAAACTTGAATGAGTAGTGTAAAATTTAGAAGGTGACAGAGAAAAACTGGTTCCTAATGGTCCCCGCATGGGTTTGCCAGCGCCAGGGAATATCGTATGGTGATTGCATTTCAGTGCTCCCCTGGGCCCAGAAATCTGAAAGGAAGAGAGACACTGTCAGATTTCATGGGGGAAATTTTCTAGATTTATACGCAAACAAGATATATCATATACAAATACAAAAGCAAGATATATCATACACAAATACCTAATGATGAATGTCATGGTATGGTATACCTAAAATGTACCAATAAACTTAATGAATTTTTAAAAAGCCCATCCCAACTATAGTTTCAGTTCATTCAAGTCCAGCTTGATCTCTAATCCTTCCTTCTTAACCCTAGTCCTGAATGATCATTCCTAGTTGTGGTCCCCAGACTTTTTGACACACATTCCAAAATTCACTTGAGATATCTTAAGGTTAGACCCACGTCCCTGCTGTATAGTGAGAACTTGAGCTGATTCTTCTCAGAGATGAGAGCACGCTTGGAGAATGTGGCACATTTCCACTTACCTCTCACCTTAGTGCTTTCCACACAGTTAGCATCTGGACTTCCATCTTTGGTGGGGACATCACTGATATGTCCACATGGTAACCATCAGCCCACATGCCTAATGCCTAATCCCAAGGACCAGTGCCTCACTAAAATTCTTACTCCTAAATTTGGCTGGTTGCACAGGATTTAAAATAAGACCTTATGTCTCTGCCCAAACCCTTACTGTACCATCTCTATCTTAATAAGTAACCCCCAAACTAATATATACCTTTCATCATTCTGACAGATATCCATGACCTTACACTTGAAAAGAAAATGTGTAATTATTGGAGAGGAGAAATTCATCCACAAGTGGAAAGACAAGATAGGAAAAACTCTCAGGTACCACTCAACCATGGGCAATGTGTCTGCAAGCAACTTGGGGTGTACATGTGGTCTTGGATAATTTTCTCCCCTTTCTGAAAATGGAAACCATTCCATCTGATAGCTTTTGATGCAATATTCAGATTGTGAGAAAACAGTTCCTCTCTGTGTGACCCCTAAAGGATGACATAGCCTATAGAGAAGACCAAAGGTAAAAGTACAACTTCTGCAGGGCAATGAAAAGTTATGGCTAGTAGATATTCACTTGCAGCGAAAACCAATTTTTCCTCCACAATGAGATTTCAACACATTTTCCCTGAGTGAAAGGATTTCTACCGAATCACTGCTCAGGGACAGTCTGGTTCTGTGAGGTCTGACTGAACAGTGTCCCTGCACCTGGCACATCCCTCTGAGGTCGCTTCTGTGTACCTGTCACCTTGGTGGCTGTGGAGGAGAGAAAGGGAGGCTAAGCATGTGCCTGAGGCTGAGCTGTTCCTGATGTGCAGACAGTGGATAGGGCAGGAGGATCATGAGAGGAGGGCGGTGCCTGGGTTCTCTGCCTTTTCAAGATAGAAGGCAGTGGTGCTGTCTCAACCCTGGGGACACACGCATACCTTTTTGACACCAGTGTCCTCAGGGCTCCAGTGTTCCCAGAATGAGTTTACGATCTCTTCTCCATACCCACAGCCCAGGATCGTAAGCTTGGATCTGGAAAGCAAAGAAGCCCCGGAGGTGATGAACACCTCCAGTAACACCACCCTGTTGTTCAGCCTGCTTTTCTTTCTGATCACCGATCCCTACCCCTCCTCTGTTTGCATCTGGCTCCAATCCAGACCCCCCTTCCCAGCCAGTCCCAAGGCCCCACCCACCTCTTCACACTCCTCTCGAGTCACCCTCAGGTTCCAGCCCATGCAACGGATGAATTCATAGCGCAGCTTTTGGAATTTGGGAATCTGGGCCAAGTTCCTCTCATAGAGGAAGAAGAACATGTCATATTTCTGTAGTTGACTATCTTTTTCCATCTCATTGGCGAGGTAGCTGGGAAAGACAACAGGTTGCTCATCAGGGTCACGGTCAGGAAGGAGTTGTGCCCCAGGTTGTCTCCGAAAGAGGTTTGGCAGGTCCCTTTCAGCTCAGGATCCCATCAGCCCTATGCAGGGCTCCTGAGGACCAGGTATCTTTGGAGAGGCCAAAGCTGCATAGGGCCGTACTGAAGGTGCCTCCAACCTGGGAGATGAAGAAGGAATCCCTGTGCAGAGCCTGAGTTGGACTCCTACCCCTGTCACCCTGTGCCTACACATGTCTCCTGGCCAGGGAGGAGCACTTAGTTGAGGGTGAACTTGATATTGTTCTGTGTCCATCCCTCTCCTCCTGAATGGCTAATACAGGGCTCAGTACAGAGGAGGCATGAATTCCACCTAGGTTTCCTACCCATCCATTCCCCATTGCTTTACAATCCCTGGCAGGGGATGAGCCACAGAAGGCTTTGTTGAACAAATGAATGAAGGCATGAATGGTATCTTTATCTGTAGGCAGAAGCCATACAGAGTACCTTGTGGACGCATTGCTGTAAAAGAGAAATACCTGCAGATTGCCAAGGGTTGAGGGGACTGTGTTAAGAATGGATGGATCCTTTCCCAAGAACCAGGCCTCAGCAATTGTCCTCCCCAAAGAAATTTAAGTAAAGAGAGGAGGCGGTGAGGAATTAAGATTTCAAAATATCTTGGACCAAACTACTGTTGGAATCCTGAAGGTGGGAGATCAGGGAAAAATGCAGTCAGTTTGGGAGCTTTGTTTTGCTTGCAGTACTAGGACTGAACTCAAGAGAGTCCATGCTGATCGACATCCCCAGTCAGTTGTATTTCTCCTTTGGAAGCAGTGTCTTGCTTTCTTACCAGTTTGCCGAGGCTTGTCTCAACCTCGCCGCTCTCCTAACTCAGTCTCCCAGTGAACACTGATTACAGGAGTGCGCAAAAAAGTCCAGGTTTGTTTATTTTGAAAGAGGGTTTCATTGAGTTGCCTTTGACCTTGAACAGTTGGTCTCGAACCAATGGATTCGAACAATCCTTGCCCTACATCTTCCAGAATTGCTGAGAATACAAGTGTGCATCACTGTGGCCATCCAAGTTTGGATGTTTTAACCAACTTGAAGATCCAGAGTTTTATTGAGGTTCAGTGTGTAAAGATGTGGACAGAAAAACAAGATAAGGAGAGAGAATTGTGTTTGGAAATAACAGTGAAGGGAAAGAAAGAAATATGAAGATGATAAGCTGGTTCGGTGACAGAGACATTGTAGAGTGGGTGAATTCAAGGGAGACCTGAATTAGCAGTTCAGTAGGCATGAGGCAAGTGAGCTGTTGGCCCATCTTTTGGAACGATGATCAGGCACCAGAGATAGAGCTTGTTCCTCCGTGGCTTGTGGAATGGCTTGTCAGTCAGACCAGCAGGGAACATGTTGCACTCAGTCTCTGGCCTAAAACGGAGGGCATACTTGGGACATCAGTCTTAGAAATCCAGAGGAAAGGAACAGAAAAAGACCTTTGGTATTGCTGAGGAAGGAGACACTCAGGAGGGTCTGACATGGCTGCCCCTTTGGTCTGTGGGCTGAGGGCCACAGGTAGATTCTTCTGGCCTATGTTCTCTGAGGGTCTCTGTTTCCCCCGGTTCCGTTCCTTTACTGACAGGATGGTAGATTGAAATTTTCACTAAGAGAACTATTGTAACACTCTAGTGTGAGGTTCATTTTGCACACAGTCAGCAGTACAAAAAGAGACTGGAAAACTAGAGGATAGGATAGAGTCCTCCCACCCCGTCCAGGGAGGGAACTATCAAGGACTCTCAGGGCCAACGCGGTACTCACAGAGCCAGGAAAAAGTGGGTCCTCGTGTACTCCCAAGGAAAGAGGCCAGCCCGGCTGAAGTAGGCGATGACCATGGCCAGGAGGTACTGGTGGGGAGAGAGGAGGACAGTCAAGGGTGGGCAACCTGGAGGCGGGGGCGTGAGGGGTCGGGGATTGGGAGGGGCTGCAGGGCTTCACTCAGAGAAGAGAAGCCGGGGTCAGGTGGCCTGGTTATTGGGGCAAAGTCAGGTGTTGGAGGGGTTTTTTTGCGACTGAGAGCATCCGAGAGCATGGAGGCCATGGTGCCCAGGAACGCACTTCCACAGGTGTCTTTCAGACAGGGCATGGAGGTCATTTGGATGTGACTGGGGTCCCTTCAGTTAGAGCAAATAGCTTCCCCAGAGCTAAGGGAGGGAACAGCAGCTTCAGGCAGCACTGGCCAGAGAAGTCATATTGAGGGAAGACTCTGTCCTGGGCTCGGATCCCAGAAGACCCAGGTAGAGGACGGTGTGCTCGCCCAGTCCGAAAAGACCAGCCAGGCCCAGCGGGGAGACCGTGCTCAGACCTAAAGGGACCTTGAGGGTGGGCAGGTGAGGAGGGAGCTCTAAGGAGGGGCTGAGAGAGGACTGACTGCAGGGTTGGAACTCGGCCCTCTCCATGCTTTGGCACAGTGACAGCTCTTCCTAGGGTGTAAGGGCCTCACCTTATCGGAAGCTCGGAGATTCATGTCCCAAGCCAGGAATCTTTTGACAACGGGATCCTCTGGGAAGAGAGGGGAGCATTAGGTTGGGACCTACAAAGTTACTACTTTGAGCAAAAGAACGTGGAGTCAAACCACATTTGCCTGGGAGATGGTGCTGGATTTTATCAGGCTAATGGGAAGGGGAGGAAGAAGTCTCGCCTCATTCCTGAAATGCCTTCAAGAGCAACTGTGAGTCCCGGCTAGCAGCAATATTAGCCAGGTTAGAACAATAGAGCAGGCTGGGGTGGCCTCTCCCGGCACAAAAAGGCACCGCTTCAGAGGTCAGAAGTCACGTAACTTCTTTTCTTTGTGATGGTTACATCTAGGTGTGACCGTGACCAAGTTGACCCTTAGGTGCTGCAACTATTTCCATTCAGGAAAGTCAGCGATTGCCCTGTGTCAGAGGGCCATGTCGGGTCCAAGCTTTATGCTCCCCCGTGAGGACCTATTTTGAGGTGTGTGTCCTGTCTTCTATGTGAGTGGAGAGGGATGGCCCTGGAGTCCCTTGGGAATGGAGAGGAGAGCTTATGTTCACAGAGTGCTCCCTTCCCTGGGAGGGGGATGTGCCTGGTTGTCTCCTGTGTTCCTAAATAACCAGTTTGGAGGTGCTGTGTAAGGTCCCCTTACCCAGCAGCCTGGTGAAGGCTGCGTGGTGCTCAGGCAGCACTGATGACAGGTGTTTCATCTTCCTTTTCTTCTTGAGGCCGCAAGGCTTCTCTGTGACACCCACGTGTGTAGAGGGTACAGGGCTTAATCCTCGGGATGGTTCCTGGGGCTCCTCAATAAGCAGGGACAGATGTTCTCTCCACCTTTTTTGAGGTGGCAGCCTGATGTTTTCCCTGGGGGATGAGGTAAATCAGGGGCCTAAGTTAAAGCAGCAGGAGCCCCCCCCCCATCCTCCTTATACACTGACCACCCGCTCTACAGTTTGTGGCCAGAGGACTGAGGTGGGAGGCTGGGCTTCCCCTCTAGAGCTGAATGAGAACCCCCTTGATATTACTTCTCCTGCGCAGCCTCTGCTTCCAACTCTGAACGAGAGGAGCCCCTCTGCTTCTTCTGGGCAGGCCTCTGAAGCATGAAGTAGGGTGGAACTCCAGCGATGCCATCACGCACATCCCGCCGGTCCTCCTGCACCTCCTCCTCCTCCTCAGACACTGGGGACCAGTCTGCCTTCCTCTTCTGACAGGCCACAGGTGGAAGACTGGATACTTCCCACAGGACTGAGGAAAGAAACCCAGGTCCAATGGGCCACTTCTGCCTTTGGAATTCAGCCTTTAACAGTCTCAGCCCAAGTCCACCCTTCCGTAAAAACCCCAAATTTCTTCCTCTGCTTTCCCCTTAAAGCCACTGTTCTATCCTTAATGTTTGCTGATCTCCATCTTAATCTAATTCTCCTTCCCACGTGTTCTTATACACCCTTTCACTCCTGGAAGCAGCAACCTCTGCTTCAGGCACCCTTTCACATACACAGTGTTGCAACTCATGTCCCGCTTGCTAGGTTTTCTATCCATTACCCATCCTTGTCCCACCTCCTGGCTTTTCTTTCTCTGATTTTTGCCTTCTTGAATCACTACTTCCCTCATTTGTAGTCCTTCCTCTTTGCTGGTTACCTTCACAGACCTCTTTTATCTCCAGCCCCCTCACCTGATTGTCCTGGGATCTCATCATGCACTATCACTACTTCCAGGGAATATAGTAGAGAGATAGGCTGTGGACGCTGGTCCCCCGGCTGGGAGGATGGTTCCTCAGTGGCCATGCCTTCTCTCAAATGCCTTTGTTTCCTTGCCAAAACACAGACTCTGGTCTGTCCACTCTCAGTTAATGTAATTCTGTCAAACCCAAGCCACTGTCTTTTTTACAGTCAGGTCCTGAGTCTCCAGTGGAGAACAGTTCTGCGAAGCAGCTGTTGCTCACTGGGCTGCCAACTGCCGCTTGGATTTGAACCGTCCAATCAGGGAGGTCGGAATCCTATGAGGCCATCATGAATTCTGACCTCAGACCCAGTTTGAAGGAAAACATACCTAACTGCCAGACTGGACATGGGTCTATGGCATCTCCTGCCAGGTACCCAAACTTTGTCCATCATTCATTCTAAAGTCTCCTTGTGTCCTCTGTGTTCCTCTCTTTTCTCAACACATGGCATTTTATGTTCACTGTCATCTCCAACCACGTGTTATCTTGCTAACCTCTGTGCTTTTCTCCTTAAGAGTATAGACTGGTGAGAGAGGCAGTATAGTGCTCAGGATATTTAGGGAGATCGAAAATGACACAACCGCATCCGGAGGGCTTAGGCATGGACAAAAGATCTCGGGCATTGACTTTTTGACTTAAATTTTTCAGTTTGGGCAAGCTCATCTCCCCCCCAAGGTTTCAGTGGTCCTTTCTGTGTTTGGGAATATGTACTGGGGACACACATTCCACCTCTCTTGACAGAGAGAGTGGTTGTAAGGAAAAATAAAAGCCTAAATGTGGTCCATTTTCTAGAGGAAAGAGTTATACACTGAGTTGAAAATTACTGACAGTTTTTAAACTGCCTCAGAATGTTCATGCATTTGCCAGGTCTCTGGGCAGATGGCGCCTTGAGGGAAAGATCCAAATAGTAATGTCAAAAACATGGTCTTTTCTATTAAAAATATGAGCCAGAGAGGACCTCCATCTTAATCTCTAGTTCAATGTAGATAACCCAACCTTTTTTTCTGTTGAGCACAGTGAGTTATAGAAAATGTTTGTTCAATTTAAATATTTGGAACATAGCTGCCGACCAAAAATACCTTATCAATAGCCAAGGACTTTCTGGTCCCTACACCCTCTCCCCTCCCACTCATCCTGTGCAGCTCTTCAGATCCTTCCCTCACACTTCCTAAACTAGCCAGTTGGGATAGACTGTAAACCTTGAACCCAACCAGTGGGGAAAAGGTCAGTTACTTCTCCTAAGTTAGGAATAAAGAGGGCAACACTCCTTTTTTCCTGCACCACAGCTGCCTCAATGCTTGTACCCTTCTATAGAAGTTAACTTTAAACTGCTTTGTTGATCCTTCCTGTGTTGCTGTTTCTGAATGCATTCTTTCAGGCACTGTCAATTTGAGTCTGAGGGCTTATTTCCAACAATTTTGTGCCCAATGTGGGGCCCCACCTCATAAGGGCATGAGGACTCACTCCCAGAGGAGATTCATCCAAAACCCTAGCTGCATAATCATACCACAGTGATACGTGTGCACCCATGTTCATAGCAGCACAATTGGTGATAGCTAAAACTTGGAAACAACCCAATTGCCCATCAGCTGGAGACTGGAAAAGAAAATGTGTTTTTTTTTTAATTAAATGGAGTATTAGCCACAAAGAATGAGAAACTAGAGACATTTATAGCTCAATGGATGCACACTGAGGCAGTACTCTTAAGTGAAACAAATAGGACACATGGAAAATACTGAATAGTTTCTCTAGTGTGAGAAACGAAGTGTAAGTAAGGACTAAAAGGTGTAATATAGGGTGTGAAATAGGAAAAGGCGCAAAGGGGAAGGGAAAGTGGGAGGGGTAGGGGAAAGGCAAGAAGGGAATGGAATTAATATGAGAAAAAGAAAAAATGGAAACAAAGTCTTTGTAGATAGGGAGAGGTGGAGGGGTTGAAGGGAGGGCAGGGGAAGGGGGGAAAAATAAGAACCAAGATGGATTATGTAAAGGTGCAAATCTCCAATGATGCATGGCATTGTATTGTATACCTTAAATGTACCGATAAAATTAAGAAAAGAAAAGCATTGTGGAGCAGGCTCTAATGTAGACAAACTTTGAAGAAAAGGCTGACTGGATGGCCCGGCTGTAGCTGCTGCTGTGTTCCCAGGCCTGGATTTTGGAGCTAACTCTGTGCCTGCAAAGCACAGGAGACAGTTGGTTTGGACAGTCAAGCTTTAACTGCTGTTATGTTCCCAGAATCCATCTTTGGACGCCCTGGGCAAAATAATGACTGGATAATCACTTTTCCGTTTTCAAAGGCAGATTGTGTTTGATCCATGTGGTGAGTGTACCTGAGAATGAATACTCAACTGGGATGTGCAGCACTATTGGAGCTGTGCCCTTCAGTGGGCACCTTACTGAAGCCAGGCTCACTCAGTAGGAGGCCAGGCCATAGTCCCACTCCGAAGCAGCCCAAGTTATTGTTTTCTTTATTCTTAAATTTTATTGTATTTTCTATCTAATATCTGTGTCTGTTAGGAGGAGCCTTATGGCCTCTTCATTCCTCCGGATTGCTTTCCTATTGTGTTGTGACTGAAAAATTCTAGAGGTACTTGAGAGAGGACTTAATGCAGTGAAGATCAAAAGTGTCCTGACAATAGGGCTATACAACCCTTCTGAGAAAAAGATGTCCTAAAATCAGTGGCCTTTGTTTCTAGGATACAAGCCTGACTAAACAGACTTTAACTCTTTCCATGCTGTGAAGTGGGATGAAATATCTCCTTCTCCATCTTAACCTTCCTGATGTCAGTTTCATTTGACAAAGCTCTTGTCAAAAAAAAATCTGTAGAAGAAACAAGAGCAGCATGTCAAGTCTTGGCAATACAGTGTTTCTAATGTAAGTTGGCCGATGATATCCTTTTAAGAGAGAAGTTGACAGCCATTAGAGGAACAACAGCATAACACAAAGGAAAAAATGGACTATGTGAAGCATGTAATGCTGGTGGCTGGCTGGGAGTTGGAGTAGGACATAGCATTGGCATGTTTGGAGAGAGAAACACTGAAAAATTAACACTTGTTTATGTATACCTTGCCTTGTTCCAGAGTGAGTTGCACAGCAAGCTGATTTCCTGCACAAGTGTAGGGGGTAGCTCTATCCTTAAGCTAGTTGCTGCAGACTGCGTGCTGCCAGACAGCATGCTGCATGCTGTCATTAGAACAAGGCACAGAAAACCAGGAACCTGGACACCACACTTCTGTTCCCACTGGCAGATGATCTATGGAAGTGCCAGCAGTAGGCTTGGAAAGATTTTAGATTTTTTACATCACCTACACATATGAGACCAGAACCAAATAAAGAGATAGAGAAGAGTCTAGTCCCAAGGAAAACAAAAGCACCTTCCTGGTCTCTAAGCGGAGGCCCTTCCCTCCGTTAATCACATACAGTGTTCCAATACAAGACACTATGATCTCG
Organism: Heterocephalus glaber; assembly: GCF_053883595.1. Lineage (NCBI taxonomy): Eukaryota > Metazoa > Chordata > Mammalia > Rodentia > Bathyergidae > Heterocephalus > Heterocephalus glaber. The sequence goes on from NW_028258246.1 coordinate 89,633, forward strand.
CCCCGACTATCCACTAATCACAGTGGGTATTTGGGGCCCGAACTGAACTATCCAATGTGCATTACTTGCCCTCACATTGGGGCAAACTGACCTGCTTCCTTTATATTTTCACAGCGTCAACTCAAAGAAATGAGTGTTCTTGTGTCAGCTGACTGCTTGGCAGTAGGAAACCCACATACTGTGAGAAGACAGAAAGTGGGAGAATAGTTTAGAAGGAGTGTGAAGAGACAGGTGGAAGAAGCATTGCGCAGTTTGTTAAAACGTGAGTACAGGCACCACTGAGTTCCCCATTCTCTGAAAACTCCAGACCATAATATTCTAAAGGTAAGAATGAGAGAAGTCAAACTGTTTCACATTATATTAGGAATGACATTACTGTGATGCCTAAGGTTTTTTTCACAGACTATTTTGAGAATTAGATAATTATAGACTCTCCTCTGGTGGGGTAGTTTTGTGTATATGTGTTATAAATATAAATATATATATATATATACACATATGGGTGTGTGTGTATAGCATATATATATACACACACATATATATATACATACACATATATACATATATATATGTGACTTACTCACAACATCCTATTGTATAAGAACTACTTACGGCCCCCAGGATGGAAACTAACATCACAGCACACACATAAAATATAACAACCCTCATCATTTGCGTGTTATAAAATTTTTTACATCTAACCTAGTTTCGTTCTTACACGTTAGGTGTTGCTGTATTGTTTCTGTCCTGTTCGGTTAAGGAAATTTCATTACACAATTTCTTGTATCATCATGCTTTCAAAGGGTATGGAATTGTAACATTATCATTCTTAGTTTAAGCTAAACCTTCTCTAATCTTTCTGCCAGCAACATGGCACAGAGTGCTAGTTGCCTTCCAATATCGTTATCTCTTCTGACTTTGTCATCTAAAATGATAGGGCCATGTTTTCTAAGCTTCATTGGCAATAAATGGTCACATCCCTAAGTTTTGTGGCAGTGCTGTGTGAGTGCCATGCTGTATGAATGTTCTAAAAGATCTCCCTGCTTCATTCTGCTGTCTGGAATGAAGATACAATAACTGGAGATCAATAGGCAACTTCAGCTGTGAGGGTGGCAGTGATACACAGTGAGAGTGTGTATTGACTCCCTGGTAGAAGGGAAGATTCCATGAAGAGGACTGGAAACCATCAAGGCAACACCTCTTAAACAATGTGTGACATGTGCTAAGGGCTCAGCACATTATTCAATGAATTGATGAGTGAGTGAGTGAGTTTACTCTAGAACCTTTTAAGCAAGGTCTCCACTTCTTGCCTATAGTCCAGTGCTTTAATTTCCAAACACATGGTTTCTATGTGGTTCCATTTGCTTTCCCAGATGTGTCACTCTCACAGAAGGATAAGGATTTTTCACTTAAGAGTTTTCTAATGTTTCTTGCATATGAAATGGTTTCAAATCTTTGTTTCTGTTGTTAAATGCAGGTATTGTTTTTTAACCTAATCTTAGACACCTTCTGAAGGCCTCATCTACTGTGGTGTGTGACAACATTCCTAGAACTTAGGAGGAAGGCAATCACTAGGTGCTGAAGGTTTAGGATGATGTTGTTTACTGTGTAGTCTCCCATTCATCTATGCTAACTAGATTTTAATACTGCATCATAGGACTGGGCATGTAGTTCATTGGTTTCACTGCCTGCTGCACAAGTGCAAGGACCCGACTTCGATCCCTGTTACCAAAAATAAATAAATAAATAAACACAGGTAAGAAATACTGTATCATTCTTTTGTCCCCAACCTCATTTAAGTGTTTTCAATGGAATGAATCATCTCTGCTTCCCTGCCTTTACAACTGACCTTTACTTTCTGTGAAGTTAGGCAATGTTCTGACACATTTTGTGGCCTGTTCCATGGTTATTTTTGTAAATGTTCTCACTGTTTGCAAATACATATTATTTTCTTACTTTCTTTGTGCTCTTCCCAACATTATTACTGTTTGATTTGAATAGGTGGGTCATCTTCTGCTTTTGTGACACAGATGTTTATACTTTACCCCTTGATTTTCCACAAATTCATCTTCAATTTAACCACACTTGACAAACACACTACCACCAAGCCTCTATCTGTGAGTTCTGCATCTGTGCCTTCAACCAAACATGGGCTGAAAATATTTGAAAAAATTGGATGTGTACTGAATATGTACAGACTTTTCTGCCTGTCCTTATCTCACAAACAGTACCATATAGTGTCATTTAACATAGCATTTACATTGTATTATGTAGTATAAGTAATCTCGAGAAGACTCAACATATATGGGAAGAAAAATACAGATTAATGTGCAAATGCCATGCCCTGTTCTGTAAAGGACTTGTGCATCGCTGAACATTGGTATCGACGGAGGATCCTGGAACCAGTCCCTTAACTAGTCCCCTCACAAGGGCTCAGGAGAAATACGGAGCTTCTTTGAAATGTAGACTTCTCTACACATAATTGAAGGATGTTTATAGAATTAGCTAAAGGTAAGAGAAAAATTTGAAGAAAAAAAGAAAGGAATGATACACTGAGAAAACATAAAGGGAGAGAAAAATAAAAAGTTGAAGCAGAAGACACACATAAAATAAAAAGCATAAGAAAAAGAGATGAGAATCCACAAAGAAGAACAATGGTAAATTGTCCATGCCGCAACAAACTGGTGAAGAACAAATGAAGAAAGAAGAGTAAAAGAAAAGACTTAAAACAATGTGAATGCTCACAAACAACAAAAACAAAAATGAAAAACCAAAGAAAGAAAGAAAGAAAGAACCAAAACCAAAAATGTCTCTGTGCTTTCAAACATGTATTTTCTTCTGCAATCTACAATTTTGTGGCAGCGTCCAAGTCAGGACATGTAGGTAAGGAAGACAGACAGACCCTGGATCTCTGCTGGATGTTGGTAGCAACAGTCAGTGGGATTAGAGCAAGGGCACTAATTTGGCAGCTTTCAAAGTCAGAGCAATTCCGGCGAAACCTGGCCACTGGCTGTGGGTGAGTCCAGTGTGCTCACCTTCAATGCCTCTGGTGATCTCTTGGCAACCTGACCCAGCTCCTCCCTCACCCTGTCACTATGGGAATCTGTCACTTGCTTTCTCAGAGTTCTGAATTCAAACATCAAGCGCTCCCTGGGATGGCATCCAACCAAGCCCTTTCTTCATGGTCATCCCCTCACCTGGAGCAGCTTACCATTGCAGCTCACAGCATCTGTCAGTAGGCTTCAACATCATGTTTCTCCATGAAGCCTGGTGGAGTCCTCCACCTTCCTTTATAGATTCAATCTTCTTTTTAGTGAGCGACAAGCTAGGAACAAGGGGAAAAGTGCACAATGTGCCCTTCTTATTCAACCTTGTTTTGTCTCTTTCATTTCTCTATCGGTTTTTTAATTTTACCATCAAATCCTTCCTGTCTCATAGGGTTCTAGTCCTTCCATTTGTTTTCTTGTACATGTTGTTATTTTCCATTGTCTGGGTTCTGAATCTCAAAGAGATTCCACCCTTTTCACAGTGGTCCAGCAGGACATTTGTTATTGTTTTGTGTGGAAATCCTCAGGAATGTTAGAAACAGAAGCCTTTGGTCTGTAATCTGGTGTCTAGGCGGGGCTTCTTCCTGCCTGTCCTGTCTGGGACACTGTGTTTCCTTACCTTCATTGTTTCAAATCTTAATATTGGCCAATTTGTTAGTCTTTCTATGAAAAGTTTTAGGCGCCACCTCAATTCTTGTTTGAACAGTTTTATGCCAGGTATATCCTGAAAAGTAGATGCCCAAGCTCAACATTAAAGATGGGCCTTAGGTAATCTCTTTAGTACCTTTATGAATCACATACTAGTTCTTTGTCAGCAGTATTTACATGGGCATGAAAGACTGTTTGAATATTCAGGACAAAAGTGAACCCATTTGAGGACTGTGTAAGTAACAGAATTGAGAGCTGATATAAACCAGAATGTGCACTGATAGATGAGAGAAAGGAGAGTAAAGCTCCTTCAACCTGTACATTTCTTAGTATGTACAAGATCCCAAGCAACTCACTCTAAGTAACTATTCTTTCAAAAGGCACAGAATACCTTCTTCAAACAGCCCCGATGGTGGACAGTCACCACACTGCAGACCTCCTGGCGTGGACCTCTGTTCTTGAAGGCATGTGGCACAGCCTACTCAGAGTCAAAAGACGACTGGGTTTCCAGCAAGTCACTGCCCTAGTTACTGTCCCTTACCTCCATAGAGAGGGATTTCATTGTTCCTCGGTTTCAGCCTACTGCATTAGAACAGCAAGTAGGAGGACCTTAAAAATTTTCTATTCTGACAAGATTTTCTACCCACATTTCATTATCTTCAAGAAATATGAACTTTGCATTTATTCATAAATATCTGCATCAGTGATCTCCATCGTGTTTTGATTACACTGAGTACCCCAACATGTGCCTGCTGCTGCAAACTCAAAGAGCTGCATTCTCTCTTAAAAATGTAAATAGGTAAATGCACATTGTGCCCTAATACCTCTACCCTGATGGGGATCACCAAAAGTGTGTCTGCTCCCCAGTTGCCAGCAGTACCCCAGTACTGTTGCTACCAGGGACACAACTCAGGATTCCTTTCCTTGCCCAGCTCCCCAGGACTTAAGGCCATTTCTCCTTTTTCCATGTAAGATGCATTTCTTTGTTTATGGCCTGCCCTTTCTAATAAAAACATACAGCACACGATGAGCTTAGATAGCCTGACCCACAAGTTGACTGTTAGAATGGCCTATGCAAACTTACCATCACACGTTCTCTTTGTTCTTAGTACTGTGGTCATCTGGTATAAGGAGGGTACATTTGGAAGTTGGCACAGTGTATACTAGCCTCCAACACAGCCATTCTTATGAGGTTTTTGTCAGTTGCCTTTTTGGCATATATTGACTCTTAAATGGCAGCAGGGAGGTCCTGATTTTGGTGCCACCTAGTGCTGATGGCAGCTAGTGAAAAGCAGGAACCCCTGAAAAATACCCAGTGTCCCAAGATAGCAAGTTCTTTTCTAAGTTTTACTATTTTTCCCACTTAATTCTCTTAATGTGGACTGAATGCTCCAGTAGACTGAATTGTCTTTCACCCATGTTTGGTGGGTGAGATTGAGCTTATCAGTGATACAATAAGTCTTTTCTAGTTTCAGATTTTTTTTCTTTCTTGTCCTTTGTCATAGTGTTCTTGTGTCCTCGGGATGTTATATTTTCTTTGTTCTAAAATTTTGCTTATATATTATGACCTTGTTAAATTAGGTATGCATCATTAAGCATTTTATCGAAGTGGTTGAAGTTTCAAAAATCCTTTCTTTTCAGCAGGAAATAGCCCTGTAGTAAGAGAAACAGCAATGGAAGGTGGAAAAGGATGCGACTTAAGTATTTCAAGTCATTCAAAGGCAGATGGTATGACTTTCCTTAGCTTGTTTTTACTAATATATAATGCTAGTGATTTGATAAATATTATCTATATAATAAGAGGCATGATGTCAATATATTATTGATAGCAGTTTTAAATGGTGTTGTTGCTAATTTAAGGATAACATTTTTTAAAATTTCCTAAGTTCCCAAAATTGTACAGGTAAACAGGTTAAGCCAGGTGTGGCGACACATGCTTGTAATTCCAGCACTCTAGGAGGCTGAGTCAGGAAGACCAAAAGTTCAAGCCCAACCTGGACAATGTAGTGACTCTGTCTCAAAATAAACTTAGAAAAGGCCAGGGAATATAGCTCAGTGTGAAGGCTCTGGACTCAATCTTCAGTCTTGACAAAATGCACTATTTACTATTTATTCAACCATACCTGTTCCATTCTAATGATTTTTGTTATCTTTATATATACCACCTGTTCTGTCATTTTTTTTTCTTTAAATATGTTCAGTTTTAAGCTGGGCTGAGTACTCAGCCCAGTACTGGGGAGGCTGAGGCAGGAGGATCACTGAGAGCTCAAGGCCAGCCTGAACTACATAGACCTTGTCTCCAAAAACAAAGTTCCGTTTTTAAATTCATTTAAAAGGAAACTTTACATCAGTTAGTAGTTAATATAACATAAAACGAATATACACTTCATACAATAAGAAAGTAATGATGCAAGTAAATACAACAAAATAAAATTATTAAATTTTCCCTACTGTTGGGGTATTGCATCTGAAATGTGCTTTGTCTTTGTTGAAAGGAGAGATTAGCAGATGTTAAAGACATTTTAAAAGCATACTAGAACCAGATGGAAACTTTTCCTCCACATAGAGTAATTTAAAAAGTAAAAATGGAACACATTCCTTACTCTGTGATTCAGTGTCATTTAATGTGGAAACCTTTTAAACCACCATGTAAGAAATGCCTCTACCCTCCAGCTTCCTCACATGGAAGTTTCCTTCCAAGTTCTTAAGTTACATGACTGTTTTTTTAGAAGGTGCAAAGTAACTTAAAATAGGAAAAAGCTAAGTTTTCTGGTAAACATGAACCACAAAGAGCCATGACTGTTGAACTTGCATACATCATCATTAGTGTGTTGTGACTTTTTACACGTTTTGTTGACTCGCTGTGATTTTTAAATTTTTTTAAATTTTAGTTTGAAGTGGTATTAAGGAAGAACTACTTAATTGTTGTACATTTATTTTTCAGACGAACATTACATCTGAACTAAGCAAATGGAGACTTAATTTTATTGACTGGCACCGAATGGAAATGAAAAAAGAGAAGGAAAAAACATGCAACACATGTAAAGCAACTGTGCAGCCAGATCAATGACTTGAAGCAGCTGCAGAAAGACTTTGAAATTTCCATTAGGAGAAAAGATGAGGTCTTCTTTTTGTTTCTCTGTTGTGTTTTGGTTTTGTTGTTGTTGTTGTTGTTGTTTGTTGTTTTTTGAGACAGGATCTTGCAGGAGCAAGGGATGTCTTTCCATTTTGTTATATCCTCCTTGATCTCCTTTTTCAGAGTGCTGTAGTTTTCAGTGTAGAGGTCTTTTGCTTCCTTTGTTAGGTTGATTTCTAGATATTTCATTTTTTTAGATGTTACTGTAAAAGAAATTATTTCCCAAATTTCTTTCTAAATGAGTCTGCTATTTGTGTATAAGAATACTATTGTTTTTTCAGTGTTGACCTTGTATCCAGCTACTCTACTGAGTCTGTCAATTACGTCTAGAAGACTTTTGACTGAGCTTTTTGGGTCTTCTATGTAAAGTATCATATCATCAGCAAATAATGACAGTTTCACTTCTTCCTTTCCCATCTTTATTTCTTTTATTTCTTTCTCTTGCCTAATTGCTACAGCTAATGTTTCCAGGACAATATTGAACAGGAGTGGTGATAGTGGGCATCCTTGTCTTGTTCCTGATTTTAGTGTGAAAGTTTTTAGTTTTTGACCATTTAGGATGATGTTGGCTGTTGGATTTTCATAGATAGCCTTAATCAGGTTGCGATAAAGACCTTCTATTCCAATTTTCTGTAATGTTTTTATCATGAATGTGTGTTGAATTTTGTCAAATGCTTTTTCTGCATCTTATTGAGATGATCATATGGTTTTTGTCCTTGACTCTGTTAATATAGTGTATTGCATTTATTGATTTATGCATGTTGAACCATCCTTGCATCCCTGGGATAAATCTGACTTGGTCAGGGTATATGATCTTCTTGAGGACAGTCTGTATTCTGTTTGCCAGTATCTTGTTGAGGATTTTTGCATCTATGTTCCTTAGGGAGATTGGTCTGTAGTTCTCTTTTTGGGTTGGGTCTTTCCATGCTTTTGGAATCAAAGTAACCCTTGCTTCCCTTTGAATTTCCTTGATGAGTTTAAAGAGTAATGGTGATAGTTCTGCTTTAAATCTTCTTAATAGAATTCAGCAGTTAAACCATCAGGACCTGGGCTTTTCTTTGTTGGTAAATTTTTTATTACATTTTCAATTTCACTCATTGTTGTTGGGGGTGTTTAGAATTTCTATATCTTCTTCATTTAATTTTGGCAGTTCGTATGTATCTAGAAATCTGTCCATTTCTTCTGTGTTTTCCATTTTATTACAGTACAGGTTCTCAAAGTAAGTATTGATGATTCTCTGGATTTCTGCTGGATTTCTTGTGGCTTCACCTTTTTCATTCTTAATTGCATGTATTTGTGCCTCTTCTTTCCTTTTTTTGATAAGATTGGCTAAAGGTTTATTGATTTTATTTATTCTTTCAAAAAAACAACTCTTTGATTCATTGTTTTTTTGTATCATTCTCTTAGTCTCCATTGCATTGATTTCTGCTCAGATCTTTATAATTTCCTTTCTTGTATGAGCTTTGGGTTTGTTATGCTCTTCTTTTTCTAGGAGCTTGAGGTTCTGCATTCAGTTATTTAACTGAGTTATCTCTGTTGTCCTAATATGGGCATTCAGTTCTACGAATTTCCCACGTAAAACTGCTTTCATTGTGTCCCACAGATTCCTGAATGTTGTACTGGCATTATCATTTACTTGTAAAAACTGTCTAATTTCTTCTTTAATTTCCTCTGTCACCCATTGGTTGTTCAAGAGAGTGTTGTTCAATTTCCATGTGTTTGTGGGAGTTTTGCTGTTTCTTATATTATTGATCTCCAATCATATTGCAGTATGGTCTGATAATATACAGGGGATAACTTCGATTCTTTTTTTTTCCCTCATTAAGTTTATTGGTACATTTTTGGTATAAAATACAGTTACATTCATCATTGGGATCTTGTACCATTACATGAGTTTCTTGGTTCTTGGTTATGTCAGAGTACAAAGGATCTAGAAAAGTTAAAAACAAAAACAGTGTTGGAAGATGTTTAGTACCTAATTTTAAGACTTCTTCTAAAGCTACAGTAATCAAGGCAGTGTTGGTGTAAGGAAAGACGTATAGATCATTGGAATAAAACAGAATCAAGAAATACAACCACACATATATGGTCCACTGAGTTTTGAAAGATTATTTAACATTAGCATTTTATAGAATATAAACTCAATTCAACAACCGAGTAAGAGAAAGTGTTTTCAGCAAATGACACTAGAACACCTGGTATCTGTATATAAAAAATTAATCTCAACCCTTTTTTTCCATACATGAAAATAACTTGAAGGGATCTATGAACCTAAATATGAAAACATGAAAGTATAAAACTTTAAGAAGAAATTATAAGGAAAAATGTTTATGAATTCAGGGTAGGCAAGAACTGCCGAGTATACAAAAAACATGATGTATAAAAGAAAAAAAATGATAAATGGGATTCCATCAAAATTTAGAACTTTAAATGACATCATTAAAATGAAAAGTAGTCCTTATACAGACCATATTTACAATGCATATAACCTATGACCAGAGCATATAAAGAACTCTCACAGCTCATTAATAGAAAACCCAATTAAAAAGTAGACATAAGATGCTAAATAGCCAGTACAGCACAACGAAAGGTGTGCAACTCTAGAATTAGAAAAATACTAATCAGTAGAACAAGACTGAATTATACACTCATTAGGGAGATGAAGCTAAAAGTTTTAAAAGCCTTGTCATGACTTTTTCTTTTTGTTGGAGTTTCCCCCTTTGCGTTTCATTTGTCACACCTAATGGATTCATTCTGCTGGGTTTCCTGGGGTTGTGATCCTTATTGTCTTTTGCTAGGGTATTGTCTAAAATTTTGGGGAGTGCCAGTTTGATATTCATGAAGTTCCTGAGGTGCTCTTTATCATGAAAGTATCATTTCTCCATCAATTTTGAAAGATAGTTTTGCAGGGTACATCAGTCTGGGTTGGAGGCCATTTTCCCAAGCCCTTCTTTCCTTGAGAAGTCTGCTGTAATTCTGATGGGCTTTCCTTTGTATGTGATTTGTTTCTTTTCTCTCACTGCTGGTAGAATTTTGTTCTTCTGTTGGATTTCTGGAATCCTATTATATGCCTAGGTGTAGATTTTTTTTGATAAAGGCTATTTGGAGTCCTATATGCCTCACTTATCTGTATGTCAAGTTCTTTTCCCCTGCTTGGGAAGTTTTCTGCCATCAGTTCTCTGAAGAGTTTTTTTTATGTCATCTGCGCTCTCGCCTCTTTCTTCATTGACTCTAAACAGTCTTATGTTATTCTTCTTCGCATCGTCTAGCAGCTGCTGGATTGATTTCTCATGTTCCTTTACAATTTTAATGCAATTTTTTTTCCTGGTCACTAATTGCAATCTTTTCTTCTATATCTGAAATTCTATCCTCATATTGGTTCATTCTGCTGTGCAGACTTAAGATGGAGTTTTTAATCTCCTGGAAAGCTGTTTGCATCTGTTTCATGGATTCCGTTTGTTTCCTATGTTGGGATTCTATCATGTTCCTCAGATCCTCTATTTTTTTTACCTGTGTCCTCTCTAGATTTATTTATCATGTCTTGCACCATGAGCAAAATCTTTGCTGTTATCTGAGTAATTATTTCTGATTTCATTTTTCCCAGATCCTCTTTTGTTGCCAGTTCAGAGAGTCCAGGTAGTTGAATATCAGATTGTTCCATCTCAATTCCCCTTTGAGGTTGCTGTAGGTGATCCAGAAGTCTGTTTTTGAGACTTGTTTATGCATCTTCTCATTTCCACTCGGGGGGGGGGGTTGCTTCTGGTGCCTGCGTGGCTCACCTTCTCTGCCCTAGGAGCTTGGAATGGCAGCAGGGGAGCTTCCTTCCTGGTTCTGGGACCAACTCAGCTTCTCTGCCTTAGGAGTGTAGGGTGGCAGTTGGGGAGCTTCCTTCCAGGTGCTGGGACCAGCTCAGCTTCTCTGTCCTAGGAGCTTGGGATGGTGGTGGGGGAGCTTCCTTCCAGGTTCTGGGACTGGCTCACCTCTGCCCTAGGAGCTTGGGATGGCAGTGAGGGAACCTCCTTCTGAGTTCTGGCACCAGCTCAGCTTCTCTGCCCTAGGAGCTTGGGATGGCTGTGGGGAAGCTTCCTTCCAGATGCTGGGACCGGCTCAGCTTCTCTGCCCAAGGAGCTTGTGATGACAGCGGGAGAGCTTCCTTCTGAGTACTGGGACCAGCTCAGCTTCTCTGTCCGAGGAGCTTTGGATAGCAGCAGGGGAGCTTCTTTCCGGGTTCTGGGACAGGCTCAGTTTCTCTGCCCTAGGAGCTTGGGATGGCGGTGGGGGAGCTTCCTTCCAGATGCTGGGACCAGCTCACCTTCTCTGCCCTAGGAGCTTGGGATGGCCAACTTCGATTCTTACATTTTCTGAGATATGTCCTATGAACTAGCATATGATCTGTTTTGGAGAATGACCCGTGTGCAGCTGAAAAGAATGTATATTCTGATTTTGTGGGGTGGAACACTGTAAATATCTATTAAGTCCATTTGTTCAATAGCTTGGTTTAGTTCTAGAATTTCATTGTTAATTTCTTTACTAGTTGATCTGTCTATTTGTGATAGAGTGGTGTTGAGGTCCCCCACTACAATTGTATTAGTGCTTATTTGGTTTCATATTCATTAATATTTGTTTTGTATAGTTGGGGGCATTCATATTTGCTGCATATATATTTAGGATTATTGTCTCTTCCTCTTGGATTGTTCCTTTCACAAGGATGTAGTGACTATCTTTGTCTCTCTTAATTAGTTTTGGTTTGAAATCTACTTTGCCTGCAATTAGGCTTGCTACACCTGCTTTTTTCTGCGTTCCTGTGGTGTGGAGAACTGTTTTCCATCCTTTTACTTTCAGTCTATGGATTTCCTTTTGAGTTGGGTATGTTTCTTGTGTACAGCATATTGTTGGGTTTTGCTTCTTAATCCATTCTGTCAGTCTATTTCTTTTGATTGGTGAATTGAGGCCATTAACATTGATAGTTATAATTGACAGATAGTGACTCATCCTTGTCATGATGTTTTACTCTTGTTGGCTCTTTTATTTCTTATTTTCCCCCCTTTGGCTTTAGTGTCTTACCTTGCGTGGTGCCTTCTCTCTGTTGGGCCTCATGGAGTTGTGACCTTCATTGTCTTTTTCTAGGATATTGCTTAAAATTGTTTGGAGTGCTGGTTTGGTGTTCATGAAATTTCTCAGGTGTTCTTGTCATGGGAGTATCTAATTTCCCCATCGATTTTGAAAGATAATTTTCCCAGATACAGCAGTCTAGGTTGGAAGTTATTTTCTTTTAGGGCTTGAAATACTTCAGGCTCTCCTTGATTTGAACATTTGTGTTGAGACATCTGCCATGATTCTGATGGGCTTTCCTTTGTAGGTGATTTGTTTCTTTTCTCTAACTACCTGTAGAATTTTGTCCTTCTGTTGGGTTTCTGGGATCTTGACTATTATATGTCTAGGTGTAGATTTTTTTGGTCATGGCTGGTTGGAGTTCTATATGCCTCACTTATCTGTATGTCTAATTCTCTACCTCTGGGAAGTTTTCTGTTTTTGTGAACAGTTTTTATGTCAGTTGTACTTTCTCTTTTTTTGTGGACTCCTATGAGTCTTACGTTGTTCTTCTTTGCATCATCTAGCAGCTGTTGGATTGATTTCTCATGGTCCCTTACTATCTTTAAGAAATCTCTGTTTTAATGGTCCTTCACCACAATCCTGTCTTCTGTATCTGATATTCTGTCTTCAGATTCTCTTGGTCTGCTCTGCATGCTTTCCATGGAGTTTTTAATCTCCTGAGTATCTGTTTGAATATGTTTCATAGATTCCATTTCTTTCTTACGTTGGGTGATCATGTTTTCCATTTCTTTCTTATGCTGGGCATTCATGGCTTCCAGCATGTTCTGATCTCATCTATTTTCTTATCTGTTTCTGCTGTAGAGATTCTAATCATGTCTTTCACTCTGCTCACCATGTCTGTATTTATCTGGGAGATTATTTCTGTTTTGAAATTTTCTAGAGCCTCATGCATCTGTTTTGTTACTTTCTGTGCTATCAGTTCAGGGTGTTCAAGTAGTTGCTTATCAGACTTTTCCACCCCATTTCCCCCAGAATTTCCTTTTTGTGGCATGGAAGCCTGCATCTGTGCCTTGCTTAAGTGTCTTCTCATTTTTGTTTTTGGTACTGTGCTTGGTTTAATTCTAGGGTTGATATTTCAAAATTGTTTAATGTAGGTATCTTTGTTGCTTGTGTTTAAAACCCTTGTGGAATGATTGCTTTTCAGAGGTATCTTCCAGATATAGCTTGTGTTTGGGTTTTGAGGCTCTAATGACTCTGAAGCTATTATATTTTTCTTATACCAAGAAGGAAAACTAATTAGATCAATCACAACGTGTTAGCATGGTCATTACATAGTCAGCAATACCATAGCATCAAGCACAGCTTGGAACATGACAATTTGTAGTAGTTATTAATCTACCACATTTAACTATGTGAGTTAAATTAAAACTGAAGACCAACCCAACATAAGTTTATAATGAATAAACTCTTCAATATAGCATCTTTCCCCTTTGGGATGGGGAGTTAAAAGAAGTTGGGGAGGGAGGGAGAGGTAAAACGAACAGGTAAGATTAGCGGTGGGGCCAGAAGACACAGAAAGATCACACAAACTCTAAGAAGTTGTTAAAGGCAAGAGAAAAAGGCAGAGTGAAAGAACAAAGATGTGAATAGAATCACCTAACAGCAACAGGGAGGCTAGATACCAAATTTACTTTCCTTTAAACCTAATAATAATCAAGAGAAGGAAAAAGAGAAGAAAAAAAACAATAAGGGAGAAATCCAATTCAGTTCAGAAAGGAACAAATGGAGAGATGAGGAGCAATGTGGGACAGTGAGAGAATGAGTGAGAGAGAGAAAGAAAAGATAAAAGGAAAGAAAGAAAAGTAAAACTTTGAAGAGTAGAAAAAAAGTAAAAATTAAGAATTAAAAATAAGAAAAAATGTTTTTTTCTTTTTTGCAAATAACAATAGAAATTATAGTCCTCCTTCAGGGTATGTCTCTGCTGTCACAGTAGGCAGTGTAGGAATCCCTGTGCATGTATGAGTCAGTGAGTCTCTCTGCGAGCCAGCAGCAGACCAAGTACAGTGGTCTGATGTGCCTTTATTGTAGAGGTTCTCTTTACTTTTGTGCTGAGCTTCAGTTTTCATTGAGGAGCCTGAGAAGCCCTCTTTCTGTCACTAACTTCTGCTCTATCTTGTGGCGCTAAGGACAAGGGTCTTTATAATCTGCTGTGCCTCTGTAGTGTGGAACCAGGTAGCAGAAAAGCCAGAAGGTAGGAGGCGCACGTGGGGACGGGGCTGGGGCGGGGGACAACTGGGCATTGGAGGTGCCGGCACGGCTAAGTGGACCTCACTGTGCCATAGGCATGGCCTGGGATGGCCACGGAGCTTGAAGCTGCTTGTCTACCTGGCTGGTCGAAGCTTCTATGCATTATTTTTTAAATGATGTAATATCGTGCCTAGTTTTAATAATTCACACTCATTTAAAAACTATATGATCTTTTTTCCTTCAGTCTTGTCCCACCTCGTGGATCTATGCTGAAGGTGGGAGGCAGGAGCAGTGCCAGCTGGGCTTTCCTGCTGCAGGCTAAACAGGATCAGGACTGGGGATGCCTAGGAGTCCCTAAGGCCAAGGAAGGGCCTTCTAATCCGATGCCTCCTCTGAGCTCCAAACTCAGAGCCTGGCTGGGTTGGCCTCTGAGGTTATGCTATCAAGGGGCCTGGGGTACCCCAGGGGAGGGGACTCCCAGGACCAACTGGGTCCTTAGGAAGGGCTGGCAGCCAGAGGAGCGCAGAATTGTGCTGATCACTGTCCTCCCTGGGTAGGGACAGGAGACCCTGAGGCACAGGTCCAGTAGGTGGGAGGACTCAGCCCTCAAGACCATCCAAGTTCAAGAAGTGACATGGCTGTGGGGGGGAGTGCAAGGAGCCAAGGTGCTGCTGAATCCTGCCCCCCATACTGGGGGACCATGAGCTCTTGAAATTATCTGATCCACTGGGAATAGAGATTTTCCTAGGAAGCAGGATTGCTGGAGTTACAACATCCAGCACTCCTACCCCCTGCCCAGAACCAATAAGAGGGATCCCAGAAGGTGTGAAGTTGTCACCTCTCTGCTTGGGGGCCACTCAGCAGCTGTCCAGCTGCACCCAACTTCTGAATGATTCCTGTACCCCAATACCACCACCGGCTGGAACAACTCTCTAAACATTAGTTTTGGGGGACATTTCACGTCTCAGCCATAACCCATGTATCATTTAGGAAGCAAACTGAGGAAGGCAATAGATGTCCTATGTCCTGTTTGGACTGGTCACCTGGCCTTGAGACCAGCGATGCCACCTCATGGTGCTTAAGGCCCACTCAGGCATTGACTTACCAGTAGATGAGGGGTGCAGAGAGGCAGAAGAAGGGGACCTCACAATGAAGCGTGGGACCCTGGGAACATGAGATCTTCCCATTGGTCAGGGGAGGGGAGTTATTTTGGGCACAAATTTCCAGATTGCCAGAATCCATGGATCACCATGGAAACTGCTGGTCTTTCATAGTCACCCCTCTGGCCCTCACACAAGGGGTGCATCCAACTGTCCCCTTCAAGATGGAGCATGAGGGGTGATGATGCCCTGGACACATGACTGGGGTTGAGGTGCAAATAGGGGTGGTGGGAAGGTTGTGTATGACATGCGCTTGCTTATGTGCCAACTTTCTTTCAGCACCAAGTGTGACCGAAATGGGAAGAAGATGGGTCATTCCTCGGGGAAAGCCAGAAGAGATTCAGCCGCTCCATTCAACCATCTCTAACTCAATGGAGGCACTAGTCAGGCAGAGGAAGCCCAGGCCCTGGTAAGTTGCTGTCTTAGAGTCACATTCCATGTGGACGGGAGCCGTGTCCATCTGAGGGGTGCAGTGGGGTCTGTGTAGTGGTAGAGGGCAGGGTGCTGCTTCCCTGAGAGAGTGTCTTCCTTGTCCTTCCTGGGGCAGGATGCAGATCTGGGCCAATTGTCACTGTTTAGGACAACATGCAGTGGGATGGAGACTCTCCCCATGGTCAGATATGCCCAGGGTGACATTTTGTCTTGGGAAAGCAGAGGACATGCTGAGGAGCTGGACCCTGGGTCTCCAGAGCACTGTGTGGGTCCTGTCCATATCATGGTTCATTATGCAGCTACGAATGCTGTGAGGTCTCCTTATGACACTTCCTCCCCCAGGGAAACCACGTGACATTTGATTTCCTATAATTGAGACCTATTTTTGGTGGAAAATAAACATGGGCTTTAGAATGAGTCACTGCTAGCTTTGGTCCCAACATAGACCCTTTCGTCTGCCTGACCTGGAGAAGTTTTTTCTCCACGTATTAGCCTGGTTTTCCATGTCTGATTAAAGGGCATATGGCTATTGAGAGGCCTAACTGCCACTAATACCAAC
Source organism: Heterocephalus glaber (assembly GCF_053883595.1). Classification (NCBI taxonomy): domain Eukaryota; kingdom Metazoa; phylum Chordata; class Mammalia; order Rodentia; family Bathyergidae; genus Heterocephalus; species Heterocephalus glaber. Next base: position 105,917 of record NW_028258246.1, read on the forward strand.
AATTCAGAAAGTTCTCTGTTTATTATAATCAAACATTTTAAACCCTAGACCACCAACCTGTGTCACATTAGCTAATTTTCTAGGTAATGTTCAACAGGTTTTCCAGTGTATTCACAGCATTGTTGAAGATCAGAGACCAATAAGAAGGGCTGCCTGTCTCTCCATCTCCATAAAGTCCCTGCTTCCACTTCCCTCCTTTCCCCTGAAAGTGTCTCTGTCTTGCTGGGCTGTGATCCTCAGAATGTGCGTCAGGATGACCTAGGAGCCTTGGGTTAGCTTTCTGTTTCTGTAACAAAAAAATCCTGAGATAATGAACTTATAAAGAGGATAGGTTTACTTATCTTACAGTGTCAGAGGTTGACTTAGTTACTTTGGGAGCCTGGTGGTGCAGCATGGCAGGGGGATGTCAGAGAGCAAAGTGGGCACCTAATGGCTGGCAAGTGAAAGAGAAAAGGGAAGGGCTGAGGTCCCTTTATCCACTTCAAGCTCCTCTCCCCAGTGATCCATGATGCCCCCACCCCCCGGGCCCATGTAGGTCTTCAGTGTCCCTGTAGCATCAAGCTGGGGACCAAAATTCCACTACCAGTGGCTCTGGAGGACATTTCAGCTCTAAACTGGAGCATCCACCCACAGCCACATGCCTTGGATATGGCCTCTTCCTGTCCAGGTGACATGGTGGGTCTGTTATGGAGCTCCACCACTAGGTAGATACAAGCCGTTCTCAAAGTGGGCCCCCAGACAAGCAGCATCAGCACAGCCTGAAGGGTGCTGAAAGAGCAAGTGCTGAGCCCCTCAGCAACCTCACATCTGTGGTTCACCTGCCTGTGCTTTATCAGGGCCCCACGGGAATGTGCCATGTGCTCTGAGAATCGAGGTGGAACTCTTGCACTCTGGGGAGTTGTGTGCAGAGCAGGGTCGTCCCTGGCAGGAAACTGCAAATGGTGGTAGAGGCTCACAGTGAGGAAGGAGTCTCCTAGTACCACTCAGACCTTTGATATTTAATACTTTCACAACAGGGCCATAATTCATATATCTCACTGCTGGGCAGCTCAAACCCCTGGTGGTACATGTGTGACCGTCCTATCAGGCAGCTTGTACCTCTGGTGGTACCAACAGTTCTTATCACATTTATTGATGTTTTTATTAATAAAATTAATAAAAAGCCACCAGATGGGACAGGCATGCATGTACCACTGGTGGTCAACTTAGCAGGAAATTGTAAATGGGACTTGTTAGGCTTGAGAATACTATGTGAGTATTTGTTTTCTGTTTGAAGATTGTTCTGTCCTCATCCTTTCTTGATATTCTGCCTTCTTTTGGTGAAACCTGTGTAATTGAGAAGTACTTTCTCCCTGTTTTGGCATATAAACAACTTCAGTGTCTGTTGGATACATCTTTAACTGATGTCTGTGCCTTTACCTGTCTGAATATCCCTTCATGTGCAATATAAGACCCTTCCAAGCATACACTTGCATTTCTCAGCTACTACTGTGTTTTATGTCATACACATTCCTCTCCTTTACAGCAGAAATGCCACAACATATTCCTATTGTTTTTGTTCAAAAAAGTCAGTGACCTTTTAGGATTATTTTACTGATAAGAAAATGGATAGTAGTTACCTCTTGTGGTGTGGATTTCACAGTGTAGATACCTATTTTGAGTCAGTGTTCCTTGTGTTGTGTGGGTGATAAGTTGGTTCAGGATTTGCATGTCTAAAAAAGTATTTATTTGGTATTAATTGTTAATTTTTAAATCTTATGTTTGATTTTCCTGAAAACAAACCAGAAAGTGGTCAAGAACAAGCCACAGATTACTGTGTCAAAGTCCAAATGTGCTGGTACTGGTCAGCCACTTTGGTTACACTTCTAAGTCTCAATTTTCTTGTCTACAAAATGTGCTGTAATATCCCTCCTAACTTAATCTGCCTGCCAGGTTGATGGGAGAATGGACACAGTGCTAAGCATGGAGCCTCACACTGATAATGTAAGGTCTCCTCCATCTTCATTTTTCAAAAGAAGCAGCAGCTGAATAAATACTACTTAAAATATAATAATTGCAGCCTTATTGCTTATAATGCCACAGTCAAGTTGCAGACCTGGAGATACACTGCCTGCCCCCCTCCAATCCCTGTGTTCTCAGCCAGTCCTCCAAGCTGAGTATGCTCCAATCCTGCCTTTGTTTCAAAATGTATTTTAATGGATATAGAATTCTTGGTTCATGGTAGATTTTTGTTAGTAATTTTTAATTGTTGGGAAATGTTGGGTGGGGTCATAGTTCAGAAGTAGACTATGTTTTTAGTACATCTAAGACCCTAGCCTTATTCTGTGTAGACTCTAGGCTAGTCTTCCAATTTTTGGAAAAAAATTTTGTCTCACTGTCTTCATACTGCCATTGTTACTGATGAGAAGTCTGCTGTCAAGCTTGTCTTGTTCCTCTGTATGTCATATGTCATTTTCTAACTACTCTTGATATTTTCTCTTTATAACTGGTTTGGAGCAATTTTCTGTAATGTATCTTCATGTGGTTTCTATTATGTGTTCTCTACTTGGGGTTCACTTAATTTCTTGGACGTTTGGGTTCACAGTTTTTATCAGTTGAGGACTTTGTGTGTATTAGTGTTTCTTCAAATATTTTTCTGTCTCTTTTTCAGTTCTTTGGGATTCTAACAGCTTGTTTATCCCTGCTCTTGAAGTTAATTGTCTTCAATGTGTATGATAGGGAGAATGTTCACCTCCTCCAGGTGCCTGGGAACAACCTCTGCAGGCAGTATGAGGAGAAGGTGTGGCTCTGCATCAAACTTATCGACTCATTGCAGGCCCTGGGTGTGGAGCAGGACCTGGTCCTGCCCACCATTGTGGTCATTGGAGAGCAGAGCTCGGGCAAGAGCTCCATGCTGGAGACTCTGTCAGGAGTCGCCCTCCCCAGGGGCAGTGGTGAGTGCTTACATCTTCTTTACTCAACTGGAGCTACCCAGATTTGGGGGGTGGGTGTTAAAGGACAGAAGTGGTCCTCCCACAGCTCTGGCACTGCAGGTGCAAGATTAAGGCTGTGATCTTTCTTCACAGATTATAGATGGCCAGCCCCTCACTTGACTGCACCTGACCTGGCCTTTCCACTGTGCAGGATCCTGGTGTCTCTGCCACCTCTCATAAGGGCACCAGTCATAGTGTTAGGGACTCCACCACTGTTATCCCTCGGTACTTTATTTAACTTGAATGACCTCCCTTAAGGTCCCAGCTCCCACACAGGCACATTCAGGTGAGGGCTTCTGCATACACATTCTAGAAATGACTATGTAGTCCACAGCACCATCTCATTGAATGTATCTATGTTGGCACTGTGGAATCTGCAGTGTGGGCAGGTCTGAATGAAAGGACGGGGCCCCAGCCTGTGCTATGCACTTGTGGGTGACCATCCTGAGCCTTTCCTTGGGAAGGTACAGATTGGTACACAGGTCAGTGGGGTGTAAAGCAGAGGGGGAAGTGAAGGCTCAAGAGTAGAGATCAGAGTATAGGTGAGAGTCCAGAGCTCAGGCCACTAGTAGGATGTGAGAGAAGATGACAGTAGGGGATCATGGGACTGTGCTGGGGACAGTGGTGAGTGGAGCATGTGTAGGAGACACTGGAGGACAAGGGCAGATGCTTTGGGAGTTCCTACTGCATTTATCATCTGATATGGCTGCAAATCAGTGGTAGGAAGTGGGAAGCCTGCCATGAGTTGTGGCTTTCGACCATGAAGAGGAAATTCCCCTGGGTGCATGTTTCTATCACAGAGGCCTGAGGTCACTGGGACCTAAGGGGGAACCCAGAGAGGTTTCTGTTTCCAGCCACCACCCTCCTTGGCAAGGACTGAGTTTGAGTCATGTTGGTCAGAGGCCTCATATGGGGGCTCTAGGATCAGAACAGAGACTGACATGGGTGTGGCCCCTAGGTGTTGTCACCAGATGCCCTCGGGTGTTGAAACTGAAGGGGCTGAAGCAAGATGATAAGTGGAGAGGCATGGTCAGCTACATGGGCATTGAGGAGGACATCTTGGATGCTTTCAAGGTAGAAGAGAAAATCAACAGAGGTCAGTGCCCTTATCATCTGCAGGATGCCTGGTCTAGCCATGCAGTGGGGGCTTGTGTAGGTCTCCAGTATCCCAATCTGGACCCATCCTGTGCCCTCAAAAATCTCTCCACTCAGACACTCAATGGTCTTGCTCCTTCCCTCTCTTTCCCCTCTCAAAGACCAGGCATGGGCACAGAATCTGGCAGCAGGAAGTGACTGTGCCACATGTAAAAATATGCCTCAGAATGATGTGAATTTAAAATTTAAAATTTGCCTCCAAACACAAGGCTCTGCTATCCTCATTCAAGAGCCTGTTGACTCATAGGTCACAGATCAGAAGAAAGAGGATCTGGGTGTGGACAAAGGAAGGGTCTCCCCAGGGGCTGTGCCCCCATGATCCGCACTGGGACCTGTGGGCTTTGTCCCCAAGAGAGTGTGTACACATTTGTAGTTCTGGTTCCCTGACTGGGGATAGGTTCTCCTGAATCCAAGCAGAGTCAGTATGAAACATGTGGGAGGAGACAAGCCCTACACTTATGTTTGAGGACATTGTGGTGACAGAGTGGCCACTGCGGGTGAATCAAGACTTCCCTGTTAAGTTTCTGTCTTCCTCCTCTGTCACATCGCTATGTTTCAGTTGTCTTGGGTCAGAGAATGAGGCCCACACTGATTCCCACAATGAGCAAGGTGCCCTTTGTTTCTGCAAGGTGGTATCAGTATTTAGTCCTGGTCCATAAGGTTACATAAAGTTAAATAATTTTACAAAATTTTCTTTGGTCCCAGTTGAAATTAGTTTGTCTGCCTCTAGCAGAAAACTCAAAATAACTGTGTATTGGTCAGCTCCAGCCAAGTAACATGTTGACCCCAAGGCCTCATGGTTTAAAGGTGCATTTCTCATGATTCCATTAATCCACAACTAATGTGCATCCTTTGAGTGGGCTGGGCTAGGTGGCCATCCAGGAAGATCTTGCTAACATACCTTCCCCTTGGCTGGCCTTACTGCCATACTCCGGGAAGCTCCGGGGTTTGCTGGGGAAAAGGGTTAAGGGCCTCTGAGCAGGAAGAGAAGGCAACCCCAAAGGACAGCTCCTTCAGGCTCCCCAGAGTCACATTCAGGAACGTACCATTGGACTCCAACCACACCTTGAATGGAGGAAATAAGCTATCTGTAGATAGGACAAGGGCCGGGTCAGGCATGAAGCAGGGTGTATGCAGGAATGATGGGCGTCCTAGAGGGTGGGCAGCATGTGGCAGACACACAAACATCTGCAGGTCACAGCACAGCTGGAGTGAGGGCTCCAGTGTCACAAACTCTGTTTTCTGTTCCTGTCTGAGGTGAGGGTGACCTCTGTCTCCCAGGCTCTCATGATGGAGTTAGCAAGGCTGGATTCCAGCCAACTTCTGGACATTGCCTGTGACATTTTCACAGGTGCCAGGGGCCTGAGGTCAGTATCACAGTCATTACTTGTGGGCACAGGGCTTTGAGGGCAATTAGCAGACTTTCCCACACCTACCATTGCTGCTATTTTCCATCTATGTTCTAGGTTCCCACCAAACATTTCAAACAATGAGGCAGGAGACCTGAGCAATGTTGAATTAGCAAACACTCAGATGAAGCAGCTTCACATCCTACATATCTCATTCCAGAGGGGTTTGGTGGGATGTGAACCTCTTACAAGTTTGCCTTCATCCAGGGCTCCTGCCTGAGCCAACCCCACCCTGGGTCAACCTGCAGCTCCAGTTTGGGGGATCCCCTGTGCACTCCTTAAAATCTTCTCCCTGTGAATGTCACCCCAGCATGGCAGGAGTGACATGGGAGCCCATAGGGAGGCTGAGTTCTGCAGGGCACTGCTCCAGGCTGGGGTCCTCCTGGACAGCTTCAGCAGGCCTCTCTAGAGGAGCTGGCCACAGCTTAGAAAGTGCTGCGTTGTCCTCTGAGGCATCTTTGAACTCTGATCTCGGAAGATGGGCTCTGCATCAACAGAGCTGCTGTTCAGGAGTCCTGGAGGGTAGAGGCTTTGCACCCTTCCCTGGAATGTGACATCACATTCTAACCCCTGGGGGCTTTTTCTTTTCCTCTTCTCCAGCCCACAACTTCATCGCTGGGCATGGGCTGGGAATCAAGGACAAACTCAGTCTGGAGATCAGCTCCCCCAGGGTCCCAGATCTGGCTCTCATTGACCTTTCTGGGATCACTAGGGTGGCTGTGGGCAATCAGCCCACTGACATCAGTTGCCAGGTGAGACTTCAGACCCCTTCAGACCTGCCAGCCGATGCAGCCTGAGGGTGGCCGTGAGTGCAGGGTTGTGTTGGAGAGGGACATGTGGAGTGCGGTGGCATTGAAGAGCCCTGTGGTCATCAGCTCCCAAGTGTGATGGTGAAAGTGAGGCAAGCAGGCACAACTAGGAACAGATTGCTGGTGTTCTGCTTTATGAGACGCCTCATACCAATGTATCAGTGATGGTCGGTACAGTTCCCTTTTCCGGCACCTCCACTTCAGTGTGCGGTGAGAAGGCTCTTACCTGAAAGAAAGCCTGAGGACAGCTGTGAAGGAGACTTGTGATGAGTGAGTCTCTCCTCCTGGATCCAGGTTTGGGGAGTGAGCCAGGCAGCACTTTTGGCATTCTGCTGTCCACTGTGACCACTGGATCTAAGGGTTCAGGGGAAAGTTAAGCAGCTCCAACTTCGTGGTTGTCCCTGACCCCTTAGCTCTATGACTCCTGCAGATGTTAGTTTGTCATCCCTCTGGCTTGGCAGGTCCCACCAGGGTAGCCATTGTGGGGCCCCTTGTCCATCTTTACTTCTCAGGGACAGACACTGCTAGCTTTTGAGCACTGCCAAGTGCAAGATCAGGATGGTCTGCCCCCTCCCTCCCATCTCAGGAGGCCAATAGTGTCATTTCTCACAGATCAAGCGGCTCATCCTGAAGTACATTGAAAAGGCCGAGAACTTCAGCTTGGTGGTGGCCCCCGGTAATGTGCACATTGCCACCATGGAGGCGCTGAGCATGGCCCAGGAGGTGGATCCCAAAGGAGATGGGACCATAGGTGAGGAGCAGGAATGAATTGAGGGGCCGGGCTCTGCACACACCAGGGTGGGGACCTGCATGCAGAGGGAGGAGCAGCGAAGGTGCCCTCTGAAGTGGGAGGAGATGAGGTCTCCTTGGCCTCTGATGGCCACAGGTGGCCTGGTTCCCCTGACCTTCCTGTTTCAGAAGGCACAGGGCAGTGGGAGGGCAGGGTGAGGGCAGGTGGGGCATCGTGCTCACTGGGAAGCAAGGGAGAAGGAAGCTAAGCAGATGTGCTCAGGGTACACAGGGATGAAAGTTCCTTCCTCTGTTCCAGGAGGTTGGTGAAGAGGGCACGAGAGCCCACAGTGCAGGCAGTGCCGCCAGTGCCCCTGTCCTCATGTTCATGCCCCGCAATGCTGTCTAGCGTGCAGTTCTGGCTTGCCTGTGGCTGCTGTGGGGATCCTGTCTGTCCTACAGCTAGGGTGGGACCAAGACAGGCTGCTGAGGGCTGGGGCAGGAGCTGCCTTCCCCTCCCCCTCACGTGTCCTCTAATGAGAAGTCCCTTCTGCAGGAATCTTGACAAAGCCTGACCTGGTGGACAGAAGCACTGAAGACGAGGTTGTGGATGTGGTGCAAAGTATTGCCACCTGAAGAAGGGCTACGTGATCATCAGTTGCCATGGCCAGCAGGACACCCAGCAGCGGCTGGGCCTGGCCGAGGCCCTGCAGAGGGAATGAGCCTTCTTTGAGGACCACCCTCACTTCAGGTGTGCTGTGCCACGCATCTCAGGAATATGCCACTGAAGACACTGTCTCCACAAGGAAATCGCCCCTGGAGGGCAGCTATCCAGGGTGTGCGGGAGTGTGAGCAGGAGTGTAGATGTGGGGTATAGGGAGTGGCTGTGTGTGACAGTGTTTGCTCTCTGGTCTGGAAAAATAAAAGGGGAGTTCACACAGTAGTACCCCCCGCCAAACAAAAACTCATTGAAAATGCGGATGGGACGTGGGAAGTCATTAACTCAACAGTCATACCCAAGGTGAGGAGAAAAGGCTGCAGCTTGGCTTGGTCTTCAGTGAAGCACAGGAAACGGTGAGAACCTCAGGGCAGCAGTCCTTGCAGAAGCCTGCAGGGAGGCAGCCTTATCACATCGGGTGTGTCACACGGGCCTGCACACACTGTCGCACACCACAGCGCTCTGCACACAGCCTGAGAATGGAACACCCTGGGGTCTGTGGGCAGAGAAATACAGGGGTGCACAGGGGCTGGAGTATTTTCTAGCCTCAGGAAGGAGGAGGATCCCATAAGATTGTGGCTTGGTGGGAACTTGAGGTTGCAGTGCTGAGCGAGGCAGCTGGTCACAGTGAGCCCGATGCTGTGTGATCCCCCGCGTGACACTCATAAGGCAGCAGCCTCACCGAGGCAGAGAGAGGGCACAGGAACAAGGGTGGAGGAGGCAGGATGGGGGATGTGTATAATGGGGAGACTCATGTCTGCCGGCGAGAAGGCTCTAGAGAAGGATTGGAGTGACTGTTAAGGACCTTGATGCCATTAATCTGGTGATAAAAATAGTTAAAATGGTTCATATTGCCTCATATGTATTTTACCAGCATTTTAAAAATTACGAATGTGAGACAAATTTGGCATGAGTAGGCTGTCCCAGCCAGGCCTGTGCTCATCCTCCTGCTGCCTGTCACCCTGAGTGAGCCTGTAAACCCCAGAGCAGCCTGAAACACCCCACCCTGGGCACACAGACTCGGGCAGTATGAGAGGCCTGCGTGGCCTCCTCCCTCCACGTGTCCTGGCTTAAGTTCCAGGCCAGGCTGTGTCTCCCTGCTTCCATGCCCCTCTTCCTTGTGTGTATTTGTATGCACACTGTGGGGAGCGGTGTCAGCCAAAAAGCTTCACTTTAATTTTACCCTTTGTTATAAATAGCCAGGAGACTATGTAATGGGGAACCGTGTCTCCACTAACTCCGACGTTTCCCTTTAGAGTTTGCCCTAGCAACAAGGTGAACCTTCTGTAACCCCAGGAAACAAAGTAGCCCATGAGGGCGAGGAGTGTATAGAAAACTAGCAAACAACGAAGCAGGTGTTTTGGATAAAGGTCATGGTTAATGACCTAACTCACTGAGTGTATAAAAGAGAGGGGTAAATAAACTTGCTTGCTCGGTCTTGGGAGCACTCCCGACTCTGTCTCTTTGTCTTATTTTCTCAGTCCTCCTTTCCCCCATTCAGGAAACTTTCGACTGGTGACGGCTGGTCCACCACAGCACACCTGCTCCTGTATGGACAGAGTCTATTCCCATGTGACAGAGAAGCACACACGTACGTGTGTGTGTGTGTGTGTGTGTTCCATGGAAACATGCCTGTGGTTGTGAATATGTATATTTTGGACATGACAGTCCGGGTTTCAGGTACTTTGCATGCCAACCTGGAAGGGGTCAGGCACCTTTGTGGAAATGTCTGAGCTTGGTCCCTGGAGCCATGATGTCTTCAGTCCAGCCGTGTGTGTTCTGGGTGGGTATCAGTTGTGTGTCTACAATTCCGTTGGAAGCTACTGAATTGTGCTTGACTTCCCCATGCATGGATATGGGTGTTTTGTCCACCTCCCAGTGGAAATCTCTGTCCTCACTCAGGGCACTGCTGGAGGATGGAAAGGCCACAGTTCCCTGCCTGGCAGAGAGACTGTCTGCTGAGCTCATCACACACATCTGTGTAAGTGCACTCGGTGCCCTGTGTCCTGCTAGAGGGAGGCAGCTCATGGGCACCGAAGCTCTTCAGAGGCCTTCTCTCCCCTCTACCCAGTGCCAAGGTCTAGGTCCTCCTCCCAGACCCCACGGTGGGTGGAGAGCAGAGCTGGCTAGCTGATGTCTCCAAGACTAGGCTGGTGAGGCAGAGCTCCCCAGGGTGACCTTAGCAGGAAAACCTTGCTCCCTTATCAGACTCCCAACCTTGACCAAGCCCACAAGGTTTCATCTTTGCCCTGCACTCAATCTGGCTCCTAGATCTGAGCTCAGGTTTTCTTCCCTTGCAACCCAGTTTGGAGTCCAATGCTGTCTTCTCCAGCCCATGGACAACTCCTGAGTCCTGGCTTCATCCTGCTAGTGTCCCTTATTATGTTGCCACCTACCACATGGGAAGGGACAGGGCTCGCCTCCCAGCCAGTGTGGTTCATGCTGTTATGGGGGATTGAGCCACCCATCCAGTGAGCTACATGGGCGGAGACAGGAGTCCACTCTGAAAACAGCATAAAAGTTGTAGAATCTCAACTTGTTCCAGTTGCCACTTTTCCTGAAAAAGAGCATCAGGCTGCTGTCCCTGCAGGCTGACTCAGAAGGAGTCGCTCCTTGGTGGCTGCTTCACACCTATGCATGGTTCATGGCTGTGAGCTGGGAGAAGGAACATGGCAGATGGGGATGGACTAGTGGTCCCTAGTGTGCATCTCTGCTCCAGGGAAATCATTAGAGGGCACCGAGATGTCACATGGACCAGGCAGCCCCTCTGCCGAGGAGGCCCAGTGCCTCCTTTCCATTCCTGCTCCATAGCTGTATGTCCCATTATTTTCTCTCTTCCCCAGAAACCTCTGCCACTGTTGGAAAATCAAATAAAGGAGCATCACCAGGAAATAACAGAGGAGTCACAAAACTATGGCATGCACATCCCACAAGATGAGAACGAGAAAGCAATCTTCCTGATAGAGGTGAGGTTCGCCAGAGACTCCCACCTTGCTGTCCTCCACGGTGTCTTGTGACCAATATGTGCTGTCCTCACTGGCCCGAGCCTCCTGCAGACACACTCTGCCCACTTAGCACTAAGAAGAGTGCTGGTGGGGACAGAAGTCAGGAGTCCTGCTCAGTGCAGGGGCTCTGAAAAGGCCTTACCCATCATCACATGGGGATTTCCTAGGGACGGGGTCTCCTGGGGGCACAGCCTCTTCTCTCCCCTCATTCCAGAGTGGTCACAGGAGGAGACTGGGTCGCCCACACTCAGCGCACACTAGACCTGCAAGCCACGCCCCCCCCAAGCAGTTGCATAGCTCTGCTGATACGGTGTTTGTCTTCTTGACAGAAAATTAATGCATTCAATCAGGACATCATTGGTCTAGTCCAAGGGGAAGAAAATGTAGGCACTGATGGCACCCAGCTGTTTGCCAAACTCCGACGTCAGTTCACATCTTGGAGTTCCATGATTGAAGATCATTTTAGAAAAGGTGAGTGTCGTAATTTGTGCTGCTGTAACTAAATAGCTCAGCAATGGTGTTTTATAAATGACAGAAACTCATTGCTCACACTTCAGGATGCTGGGAAGTCCAAGGTCAAGGCTCCAGTCCATTGGGTGTCTGCTGAGGCTGGGTCTCTGCAGCTGCTTCCAAGGTGGCAACCTCTGGATGTGGCCTCACCTGGAGGAGGGAGGGAAGCTCCTTCTGGCCTCTTTCCTAAACACACAGGGTCTGTTTGTGGAGGTGCAGTCCCCATGACCTGACATCTTCTTAAAGACCCCCTGTGAATGGTGCCACCTTGTGGGTGAAGTTTCAACATCTGAACTTGGGGGACACATTCTGACCCTACCAATGAGGCAGGGTGCAGTCCAATGTCTGGTGTAGTCTGTGAGGACACAGAGGAGTGTGATGTGAGATCCAAGCATGGGGGCTGGAGTAGGGACTTAGCAACATGGAAGCCACACTCGCTCTGTTCCTGTCACTAAAGGAGGCCAAGTGACATGTAATACATCTGTCAGCTTTCCCCTTGCTTGGAAAAAATACCTGACACCCACAGCTCACAGGAGGAGAGGTCTACTTGGCTCATGGTTTCAGAGTCAGCTGGCTCCAAAGCAGAAATATCCTGGTGGAAGGGCCTGGCAGAGCACAGCTGGCTCACATAATGGCTGGGAAGCTGAGCACCAGGGAAGAACACTAGAGAGAGGTGGGAACTTCCACAGGCCACCCAGGATCTCCACCCCTCCAGCTGGGCCCTGCCTCCTCGGAGCACATGCACTGTTGAAATAAGTAGATTAATCCACTGAGGGGTGCAGTGCCCTCAATCCAATCACATCTCCAGGAGCCTCTTCATCCAGTGCAGTTGGCAAGAAGCCTGATGGAAATCATGTGTTGAACCATGATGGATCTGCCAAGTAACTTTGCTATTCTTCAGGGAACTTGATAGGAATCTGCAATTCGTTCCAGTCACTGGGAGATTCAGATTAACAATTTCCTTTGCCTTTTACTAAAGAACAAGGGACAGAGGCCCATTCTGTCTTTTGGGTGGGCTGCACAGTCACACCCACTTGTCCTTGGCAGAAGGCATGGAGGGTGGATGGAATACATGGCAGGCTTCTCGATGCAGAGCCCGTGGGGCTCATTTGGGGGAGCATGTATGCACATCGAGGCTGAACGCCTGCTTTGCGCTGCGTCTCCACACCAGGAACGGGCCACTGCCCCTTTCACAGTGGGAGGAAACATTTGCAAAGTACACATATGTGATATGGGAGGGCCTTGCATCCAGGAAATCAGGAACTCTTCCCACTCTATAATAGAAAGACAATCCAATGAGGAAATGGACCAAGGATCGGAACCAACATTTGTCCAAAATACTACTGAGTGGCCAGTAAGCCAGCCAAAAGGTGCCACACATCCTCCACCATCAGAAATGAAAATTAGAGCAGAGCAGAAGCCCCGGGGTGGTGACTATCAGAAAGGCGGACCATGACAAGTGTTGGGGTGGATGCAGAGACACTGAGAGCCTCACGCATTGGGCGTGGAACTGCGATGGCCCCGGTCTTTGGATGGCACTTTGGCGGTCACCCTAAAAGGCAAGCACATGGCCCAGCACCTCCACTCCTAGGAAGCCCAAGCGAACTGGAAACTTGAACATGTCTCCACAGAAGCTCACAGAGGAATGGTCAGGGCAGCATTATTCAGGACACCAGAAGGGGCACCTAGCCCCAGCATTCCTCAGCTGGGGATGGGAGAAACCAGACGTCCTACCCGATGTGTGTCTGCTTGGGCTGCTAGAACACTGGACTCTGGA
>NW_028258246.1:119023-237862 GCF_053883595.1 Heterocephalus glaber
CAAATCCCGAAGTCTGATCAGCAAGACTGGGTGGTTTCTAACCTTTGTTTAAAAGGAAGGCTGAGAGAACCCCACACCCCGCCCCCGGCCCCGGCCCGGGCCACAGCCCCGGGCGGGCGCCTGGCCCCGGGTCTCGGGCTCCTGCGCCACCCCCGACCGCGGGGGCCCGAGAGGAGGGGCCGGCCGCCTGCCCAGGCCACCTGCAGCACAGACCGCTCGGCTTGCAGGCCGGCCGGGCCAGGCGAGGCAGGATATCTCTCCCGCCCACCGGGGACAGGACCCGGGCCGCTAAGGAGCAGCTGGGCAACAGCGGGGGCGACCGCAGAGCGTCTTCCCAGAGGGGCGTCCCGCCTCCCCGCACCGGGACTCCCGCGCTCGCATGCCCGACCTAGGAGACCACACCGCTGAGGCGCAGACAAGCTGGGGCCCCGTGTGGCTCCTACTCACCCGCCAGGCTCAGCTCCCCCTCCGGTTCCGCCCACTTCGCAGCTGCCCGCAGCCACCGCGGCTCTCAGCTCAGAGACGCTGGGCAAAAGGTCCCTTGCTCCCATGGACGGACGGCTCCCAGCCTAACGCGGTCAGGGCGCATGAAGGCACAGGGGGGGGGGGCACGCGAGTCCACGCGAGGAGCCCTGGGAGTTGTGGTCCAGGAGTCTGCATCTTTGCTGGGCGCCACCTCCATAGGCCAGCAGCAGGTGCTCCGGCCTTTCTCGCTGCTTCCTCTGTCCCCTCAAGGACTCGTCTTCCACTCCTGGATGGTGGAGGAGTGTTTCCACGAAAGACCTGGACAACGCCCCCCTTCTTGGCATTGCACACCAGCGTACTTCAAGTGTGGAAACGGTGCGTCACTCCTGTAATCTCAGTGCTTAGGGAAGCTGAGGCAGGAGGATCTCAACTTCAGCTCAGCTGGGGCAACTCAGTGACTGCGGAACAACCCATCTCCCGATACATCTGCATATATATGCATGTACACATACTATGTATATATATGTACATGTATATATACATTTGGACACAAGGTGTCTCTCTCTCTCTCTCTCTCTCTCTCTCTCTCTCTCTCTCTCTCTCTCTCTCTACATATACATATAGGCTGGGGATGGAGCTCGGTGCAGAGGCCCTGGGTTAAATTCCAAACACTGAAAAACAATTATTTCAAAGTGAGGTACTGGGACCAGTAGCTTCAGCATCATGTAGGAACTTGATAAAACTGCACATCCTCCTACCTACCAAGGCTATTTTGTTTTTGTTTTGTTGTTTCTTTCTTTTGGTGGCACTGGGAAAGGAACCCAGGACCTCACATTTGCTAGGTCAGAACTGTACCACTGAGCTACACCTCTAGGTCTACTTGGTTTTGCCGTATGAAAAGCTCTGAAGGGGGCCAGGGATCTACCTCAGTGGTTCTGCTGCTTACCTCACAAGCAGAAGGTCCTGAGTTCCACTGCCAGTACCAAAACAAACAAACAAACAACAACAACAAACTCCGAAGGTGGTTCCCACCAATCTGCAATGTTTCGAAGGCACCTCAAGTGATTCTGACTTTGAGAACTTGACTAAGCTCCCCCCTGCCCGCTCTGAGGAGCTTGTGATTCCCATGGCAGTACTGTTCTTACATACACACCTACATACATACATACCTGTGTGCCCCTAGGTAAACTGCGGGAAAACCAGGGATTTACATCCCATCCTAAGCCTCTCCTCTCACTCTATACCATGTCCAACAACATCTCTAGCCTGCACCCAAGACACCCAAAACTCAAGGTCATGAAAAAAACCCGGATTCTCCAGGGCCGGGGATTTAGCTCAGTGGCTCCAGCGCTTGCCTTGCAAGCTCAAGGCCCCGAGTTCGATTGCCGGTACCAAATACAAACCAACCAACCAACCAACCAACCAACAAAACACCCCAGGACTCTCTACTTCCCTCAAGCTGGCTCTCCTCCAATGGGCTTTATGATCACGATTCTGAAGGACATTCTCTGTAGTTATACACACGGACCCCAGGGAGAGATACCACGGCAGGACCTTGAGTCAGATTTCAGGGAGCAAGGATGAAACAAAACCAACTCGGGCCAGGGAATTAGCTCAGGGGTGCAGCTGCCTCCCTCGCAAGCACAAGGTCCTCAGTTCAATCCCCGGTACTGGAGGGAAAGAAAAACATGTGAGGCCAACAAAATGAATTCCAAGACCTTGCCTGTTTTAGGAGGAGGATCAGCTGGTTAAAGAAAGGATTCAAGCTTTCGATTCGGGAGGCTACAGATTGAACAAAGTAAATTTAAATGAAGCAGAAAGATAAATAGTAAGAACAGAAATTCCTGATGTGAAAGGATAAAAATCAGCAGCACTCACCAAGAACTCCCAAAGCTGGTTCTTCCAAAAGATTAAAATAAGCGATCACTGAGCACGTCTGGCCAATAAACACTAGTGTTGAAAAGGGTAACATCACAGATATACGAGTTTCTTTTCCTCCAACGAACTATACAGAGCATTGTGCTACCCTAGGTTAAAATTCAATAGTATTGAAATTCAAGGACATTAATGGCTTTCTAGGACAACGAAAAGTACCAGACTGACTTTGAAGAGATAGAAAATCTGAAAATCATCAATGGCCATGGAAAAAAGCTACACGGCAGTTAACTTTCCAAAAACAGCAGCAGGGCAGGGGGTGCAACTCAGTGGGAGAAAACTTGCCTAACTTGGCCTAGGCTCTGGACTCAATCCTCAGCACTGCAAGACACAAACGAGACAAAACACCAGCAGTCTGCAGTCAGGTGCTGCCAAACTTCCAGAAACAGATTATTCTTCTGTTCCAGAGCACAGAAAATGATGACAAGTTTCCCGATTTAATCACCAAGGAGAGCATAATTCTGATTAGGAGCTCACAAACAATACGGGAGGAAAAAGAACTATACAATCTCACTTATAAATATGGATACCAATGCTCTAAACCATCAGGTAGCACACGGAAACTATCAAACTAACCAAAAGTGCCTTTGAAAGGGTCCCGGGATTTTAGAGAGAAAACAAAAAATCTAGCAACGTAGTTGCTTGTGTTAATTCTAACAAGCAAACCTACATGGTCATATCAATGCAAGCTGTACAAATGCATTTGGCAGAGAGAAACACTTTAAAACGGTTAGGAACTATGGATGAGTACAAACTCGACGCGATGGAATATACAGGACTTAGTGAGTATAGAAAGGAAGTATCTTCCTAGAACCAATCTCAACACAAAGATGTCCTACTTAACCTTCAAAGTCAACAATGTAGAGAGGGGGACCGGTGGACAACCAAAAGTAAGGATAACATGAGAAAGAGACATATGCTGCTGCGAGCAAACAATAAAATTATCTACCTGGTATAGGCAAACATAGCAACTGGAAAAACGACCATGAAAACCGAGTCAGAGTTTAGTGTTGGAAGAGGCTCTGCTTCTGATCTACCAAATGAAAAGTGCTTGGTTCTGGAGTTAATCGCGCCGAGCTATTTTCTGTAGAGTAAGTTAACAGGATTGACAGATTTGTGCCCCCACCCTCCTTCCCCACCTTAAACCTTGAAAGGACACACTGTTTGAAAGTGGATAACCAAATCTTCGAAAACCAAAAATCATTCTGAAGGGCTGCTCTGTGACTCGACCCACAAACGCTTTCTCTCTGGCCTCAGCCGCTGCAGTTACTAATGGGATGAGCACGTCAGCCAGTCCAAGATAATTCGGCCTCTAGAGGCCAAGGAAGAGCACTTTCACAAGAACTGTTTCATTGCAACGCGCATACTGCCTGTCCTCTCAATTTGCGTACTGTCAAATGGAGCCCCCACAAAACCAAAATAAGATACTCAGAGCCAAACTTGCTTTTTACCAAGGGAATACGCATGGACAACTAATTTTGTTGGAAAGGCATTTGGGAAAGGGGGTTGTGGCTGTTGCACTCACGACAGGCTCCGCATCAGCGGGACACCCGCAAACACCCTGAAGGGACTCACGGGTGGACCGCGCTGTGGCACCGCGCCCTTCCGGGTCACCGAGCTCCGAGGACGCGATGACGACGGCCAAGGGCTTGTCGGTCCCTGACACCGCACAGAGCCCCGCGGGCGGCACCAAGGAGGGTGCGGAAGGCTCCCCGGGCCCAGGAGCCCGGGCGGTGCGCCCACCGCCTGCCCACCATGGCGGCGTCGGAAGCCCGAGTGACCCCCCCGCCCCGCCGCCGGCCCCGGCCCCGGGCAGGCGCCTGGTCCCGGGTCTCGGGCTCCTGCGCCACCCCCGACCGCGGGGGCCCGAGAGGAGGGGCCGGCCGCCTGCCCAGGCCACCTGCAGCATAGACCGCTCGGCTTGCAGGCCGGCCGGGCCAGGCGAGGCAGGATATCTCTCCCGCCCACCGGGGACAGGACCCGGGCCACTAAGGAGCAGCTGGGCAACAGCGGGGGCGACCGCAGAGCGTCTTCCCAGAGGGGCGTCCCGCCTCCCCGCACCGGGACTCCCGCGCTCGCATGCCCGACCTAGGAGACCACACCGCTGAGGCGCAGACAAGCTGGGGCCCCGTGTGGCTCCTACTCACCCGCCAGGCTCAGCTCCCCCTCCGGTTCCGCCCACTTCGCAGCTGCCCGCAGCCACCGCGGCTCTCAGCTCAGAGACGCTGGGCAAAAGGTCCCTTGCTCCCATGGACGGACGGCTCCCAGCCTAACGCGGTCAGGGCGCACGAAGGCACGGGGGGGGGGGGCACGCGAGTCCACGCGAGGAGCCCTGGGAGTTGTGGTCCAGGAGTCTGCATCTTTGCTGGGCGCCACCTCCATAGGCCAGCAGCAGGTGCTCCGGCCTTTCTCGCTGCTTCCTCTGTCCCCTCAAGGACTCGTCTTCCACTCCTGGATGGTGGAGGAGTGTTTCCACGAAAGACCTGGACAACGCCCCCCCTTCTTAGCATTGCACACCAGCGTACTTCAAGTGTGGAAACGGTGCATCACTCCTGTAATCTCAGTGCTTAGGGAAGCTGAGGCAGGAGGATCTCAACTTCAGCTCAGCTGGGGCAACTCGGTGACTTCTTAATACCCTGTCTCGCGATACATCTGCATATATATGCATGTATATATATTTGTATTGTGAAACAGACCAATTTCAGCCATATGTGTATATGTGCTGTCCCCCCAGCTTCCATAATCCACCATTACCCTAAAGATATCACTAATATTTAACACTCACTGAAAGTTTAACTAGCTATTGGATGTAATTACAATCATGTTTATAATTGTTTCAAGAAATTAATCACACTTGAGAAGAAAATTCGCCATGTCCCAAATTACACTGATTCACTGTAACACTGGAAAGTAAATACTTAATGGGATCAAGTTGCTCAAAATATGTGATCTAATGTACACTTCCATTCTGCATGACTCTGTGAGGTGTCTACTGGTGGTAAACATGATGCTGGGGCATGCAGCACACTTCTGTGGTTACTATTATAGGAGTCTACTTGCACTTTTTGATTATTTTAGTTACATCATCTACATTGTATTAATTCTTTAAACTCAGTCGGCATAATTTGACTTTGTGTCCATTACTCATCTTTTCAGTACAAGAAATGTCTTCAAAACACTTAGGTGTTATCTCAAGAAGATTCATTTCTTGCTTTACCTTCCCTTATTACACAACTTAATAATGCTGCCAGGCTCCTAGAAAATAATTTGCTACTACACAAAAGTATCTTTATCACTTTCACTATGGCAATAGCATAAACATTCTGGGTTGTTTTTTTCTCACTGATTAAGGTAAATAGCTCTTTTCCAATTGTTTGGACCATATTTTCTCTGTTAGTTCTGTTTTATAGTTTTCTCCTTATACCATATTCTTCTCTTTCTGTCTATGAAATGTCAGACACAAATGACAGCACTGACACTATCAGTGTGTTTGATTTGTTTTTCAGATCAGCTATCTCTTTTCTGTAACAAAAAGAAACGATAGCTTCTGGCTCGTTCTCATAATATTCCATGTCTTTGATTCCATAAAATTTAATTCTTTCCTCAACTGAACACACACACACACACACGTATTAGAAAGTTCTGTTCAAGTAAACATATTCATTATGCTACTAGTTTGGGCACAATACAACTATCCCTCCGTTTTAAATAGGCTGTCAAGGGCCGGGAATTTAGCTCAGTGATTTCATTGCCTGCTGCACAAGTGCAAGGACCCGAGTTTGATCCCTGGAACTGAAATAAATAAGTAAATAAATGAATATGCCATCAACCTTACTGAACATGAACAACCTTACTGAAGAAATGCTATCTTTAAGAAACCAATACAGTAGCATTATTCAAATATTTAAGCAGATCCTGTCAATGATAATATAAATTTTAATACTTCAACCTTGGTTAAGTACTATTCATTTCAAGGGTTGTAAACGAAAATATCTTATATAGAGATTAGAACTACTTTATAAAAGCAGTAAACAATGCCATGAAAATGAGTGTACCCAGAAAGTCCTAAATTTATTTATCAATTTTTCCATGTGTCTTTGAGTGATGAATGATCACTTTTTTATTATGGTTAATAATTTAAGAAGCATATGTGACACTTCTCCAGAGGCTTATTTATCAACTATGTCATCATAGTTTCAGAGTAGATGACAGCTACAGGTTCCAAACTTGCTTCATTAAAAACTTCCGGAATGTATTTTTGCATGACAGATTCTAATAGGTTATTAAACGTTTCTGTCATGAATTAATTAGGAAAACAAGAAACAGTATTTCTTAGTCACAAAACTAGTATGGTGCATGACTGTCAAATGCAGATCATTTTGAAAAGCTAGATCAAAATCTTAATTCTTATTTCTAAACTAGGAAAATGTTCTATGATGACACATTTCAGCTATTCAACAAACAGTAATTTACACCAATGGAAGAGACACCCTGGTATAGAGGCAGAGCCTCAGGAGCCAAATTCTTGGCCCCTCACTTTCTCACTGTGTGACATGATCAGGCCACTTACTGTATTTGAGTCTCAATTTTCAAATATTTGAAATGGTGAGAATAGTACGTCTAACGGGAAATAAAGTGCCTGACCCAGTGGTGTTTGGCAACTGGTAGCTGTTGTTATGCATACAGTTCAGACCTTATGTATTGTAAGGAAAGCAAGAGGACAAGTGATGCCCATGGATTTCTCAACATAGTTCCTTAACACCATGACAGGAAAGAGATACACGTGCTTATCTAGATGGCATTATTTGAAAGCACAGGGTGCCATCCCGACACACAGCCACTAGTACACACCCCCGCACCTCACTGAAGAAAACTGACTCATACCAAAGAGTTTATGGCGCATTCTTCCAAAGCGATCACATCCCCTTTGTGTACCACTTTGTCTTATTTTATTCCAGCTATAATTGAGCAATTATTACTACCTCTATTTTATAGCTTTAAAAGAGGTTGACTGATACTGTTGGCAATTACACGTTATTTCCAGAAGTACCTAAGAGTTTCTTATTCTTCTTTTATCCTCTTAGGATAACTTCCTAGAGTCATTTCTAAAAAAGCACAAATATTTCTAATGATTAAACCTTTAATCACAGAACATGGTTAAAATTTTCATAAAAGAGAACGATTATTGATTTGTAGTCATCATCTTCCAAACATTGTTCATTTATAGTGCTACTTTTAATTCTGAGTTTTCATGGCCAATTCACACTTCAGTATTTTAAGGTATATGCAAATATGGCTAAATTAAACAAGCCAACCTGAAAATGTGACATGCTCTATGATTCTAACTACAAGGCACTCTGGAAAAGGGACAGTGACAAAGTTCACTGCTCTTCAAGGTTTCAGGGGAGGGAAGGAGAAATACTGATAGCATAGACCACATTTAGGACAGTAAAGGTATTCTTCATGAGATTAAAATGGTGGATTACTGTTATCATACATCTGTCAAAACCCACAGAATGCACAACAGAGGGAACCCTAACGTAAACTATGGACTTGGGTTGATAATGTATCAAGGAAGGTTCACTGATTACAATAAACATGTCACACTTATAATTTTAGAAAAGCCTGCTTTTGTGTTTCCTTCGAGTAGAATATCATTGTTACTCTACAGGTTTAAATTGCTATTTTAATATTAAATTTTATTTTTAAATATTGAAACTTTAAAGTCTTCCATTGAAGGCCCTTAAATTAAAGAGGTTCAAAGTGACTAGCTCAGAAGAAGCATCTCCTGTATATCTTTCCTTGGAGGCAGGAATTCCTTACTGGTGAGAAGCTTCCTCACAACTAAATGTTCTGTGTCACAGATAGGAATCAATGGTTTCCCAAATTCCTCTTCCAAATTCGCATGCCCAGCTAGACCCACCTCAAGTGACCTGTGGATAGTACTCTATAAAGCACCCTTTGTTGCTGTAAACAACAAAATACTCCAATGTCTTTTATTGCTGGTGGGGTCATTATAACTGTTTTATTGAACAAACATTATATAATTCAAAAGGAAATATTTTCCAAACAATTATGAAAAAATTTAAGTGAAGAAGAAAACACACTAAGAATCTAGAGACAATTCAGATGATGATTTATGAATAGTTGCTTACTCCTTGTGTACTTTGGTAATTTGGGTATGGAATGAAGTTATCAAGGGTCGTGTGATCCAACAGTCATTCAGAAAATAAAATTGTTGTGTCAATAGGTGTAATGTTGATACATGGATTGAAATCTAACATTGTTGAGTTTTCAGCTGTTCTAAAACTGGACATTTTAAGACATAACCAAGGAGACTGGGTTGTATAACAAGTATTGCCATCCATTTTGGACTGAAGAGATATCTAAGAAATTCCCTGGGGAACATTATGTATAATGTGGTTAATGACTTTCATAAAAATAAAAATTCATAATACTCATTAATATTTCCACAACTTTTAAAAATCCAAAGCCAACAAACACAAAAAAATACTTTAAGCTTATTTTTGTACTTTATAGAAGAATTAGAAAAATTTAAAGCTCACAAAAAGTGAAGTAAGTGGAATGAAATTTTAATTAGGAAAATCTCAATGACAGCCTAATGCTGTGCTGAAGCTCTGAATAAAACATGCTACTGTAATTGGCCCAGTTTGTTTCTATATGAAGTTGTTTCAATTCTGACACTGCATATGTTCAGGCACAAGTGATGAAGCATGCAAGGGCTGCCATGGTAAGCACACATCCTTTCTTGGTCAGTCATATTTTTAAAAAATGTATCAAGAACTCTCACCTCAGAATATGTTAGGGAAACTGCCCATGCTTTCTTTACCAGGACATATTAACATGATGCAATGCAGCATGGTCAGAAACAGCCTACATTTTTAAAAAACTTTAGCCTATTAAGATGGCTTGTAAAACAGGCAGTCAAAATGAAACACGCAACCTCCAAGCCACATAACTCTAGTTCAGTGTTGGGTGGAGGTCAAGTTGTACTTTCACTAAATTAATAAATGATCAGATCACAGGGCCTTCTACAGGCCTGAGACACCTCAGGGACTCCACCTGTAGACCCTGCTAAACATACCTGATGCACATACATGCACGTCAGTCCTATGACTCTTAGGGGAAAATAAAATAATCCCTGGTTCTCCACTTTCTCCCACTTCCCCTGGTGTGATCAGTGATTTCCAAGAATCGGGCACAGGACTGCTTTACAGTCCTTTGCAGAAAGATCTCCAACAAGTCAGCTGCAGAATGCCTGACTTAAAGCCTGCCACTGGACTGGGGAGGTGGCAGGATCTGTTGCCAATGACAGCAGGTTCTTAGAGCTGGGAAACCCACGTGTGCAGGGGCTGGAGAACTTTTCCACCGCCTCCCACAGGGAGTGCCTCATTTAAAAACAGGGGGCCTACTGGGGCGAGGGCTGGAGATGCAGGGTGGGTATTTAAAAGCAAATGTCACAGGAAGTTTCAAGAGCTTCACACACAACTATCTACCTGTGCTCTCTCCCCTCTCTTCTGGCCCCTGATCAATATCATTATCATCACCATCACCATCATCACCATCATTGTCATCATCATCCTATTTCCTTGAAAGGACGACTTCAGCAACTGGGATGCTGAGCATCCAGAGGCTCAGCCTGGAACAAAGAAAATCGAGTTCCTAACACTGTATCTCTCCCGTCGGAGGGATCACGTGTCCTGCTTTCGCTTGAATGCACTCTGCTCGCCCACGCTATAAAATCTCTATTGTGCTTAGAAATCCTGCCCAGGTTAAACCATGCTCAGATACAAACCCCTTTGCCTCCATCACGAGAGCCGCATCTCAGCACACACAGGTATGGAGAGCTACCTGCTGACCCAGTTACCTTGTAGGCAAATTCCAGGCGTTGAGAGTGCATTGGGAAAGTGACCGAAGGGAGCAGGTGGAGGGCCCTGTCTCACCGACTCCACCCACCCCTCCCGCCTGGTGTAAGAGAACTTGACAGGAACGTGGGAGTCGCAGATGGCTCCTCTCCAAAGCTGACTCCCAGGAGTTGTGAAAGTGACCCCTTCCCTGCTCCCCGCGCTGCACCCTGCAGCCCAACCCGAGGGCTTTGTGACTCGGTTGGGGAGGGGACAGCGAGGCGAGAGAGCGAGGAGAGGGCGGAGGCTGGTCTTTTATTCAGCCCCATGCCCAGAAGGAGTGTAATGAAGCAGATTTGCAGCCATCTCCGTTACCATGAAGTCACGCTATTCCTAAAGACAATCTGTGCGCCCCAGCCCAGCCCAGCCCAGCCCAGCCCAAGTCCGCATTCCCGACTCTAAAACACAGTCAGACTAGAGACTCTGGTGCCCAGTCTGAGATTCCGGAGCCTGGGTGCCATGGCTCCCCCAGTCCTACAGGGTTTCCCTCCCTCTCCTCACGTAGGATCTGAAACACGTCCTGCACCCTTAAGGACAGGAGAGGAGGACGCAGAGGGGCCCGGCTGGATAGGGAATAGCGCAGGTCCGCCAGCTTCCCGCGGAACGCAAAGGAAATGTGTGGGGGGAGTCGCCAGGCTCGGGAGAGGGAGGCGTCTTTCTCTCTGACTCCAGAGCCACGCTTCACCACTGCACCCCACTTCTTTCTGTCCTCCGGTCTGGCATGCTCTGGGTCCCCTTTGTTCCCTGAACTCCACCTTTTCCTTTCAATCCCCAAATGCCATCAAAACCATCTACCTGCATTTTCCGCAAAGATATATTAAGACAGTAATACAACACCTTCCTAGATAAGGGACAAGTGCGACCTGCCACAAGTGTGTGTGTGTGTGTGTGTGTGTGTGTGTGTGAGTGCGTGTGAGTGCGTGTGTCCAGCCAACACGCGCCGCATCCTGCACACGTCTCCGGGAAAAAGATGAGCAGGGACCCCCCAGTAAGAGCGCTACAAGGCCTAACCTTGGCTGGACCCTTCTTGGTCCTAGCATCAGCGCGCAGCGCTCGCATTTTACCTTTCCTTTTCGCAGTGTGTGATGAATCCCTCAGGGTCTCTCGCCAGCCAGCCAGCCACTCGGTGCTCCCCTCCACGCGCCCCGCTAGCACCCCGCTTCCAGATGCCCCGCAGCGCGCCACCCGCCACCCGCCGCCGCCTCTGCGGGCGCCCTACTCACTTCGCCGGCCGGAGAGGCTGCCCGTGAGGTTCCGGGGAGCGTGCGCCGCGCAGCGGCCGAGGCTGTTCCTGGAAGTGCCGGGGGTCCGCAGTGGAGCGGGCGCTCGGGTTCCGGCGGGGGCGGGGGCGGGCGCGGGCGCGGGGATTCCGAGCCGGTGCCGCTCTAGACCACGCTGTCGCCGGCGCCCCTCAGGTGGCTGCCGGGGCGGGCGCGTCCCCTCCCGGCCTGTGCCTGCCCTGCGCGCCGCACTAGCGACCGCAGCCCGGGAGGCGGCGCGGCTCGGCCCCCGCCCCCAGGAGGCTCCACACACACCGAATCCCGGGCGGAGGAGCGCGAGCAGGAAGGGCGAGCGGCGCGCGTGCGGGCGGAGATGCCGGGGACCGAACAGCGTGGGTCCCGCCGGCGAGCGCGGCTGCCGGGCGCTGGCGTGCGCGGCTCCCGGCCCTGGGCTGGCCCGAGCGGGGTCGTCGTGGGCGCGGCAGCTCCCGCAGCGAGGAGGCGCGCTCCGGCCTCCTGCCCCGCTCTCCTCCCGCCCTCTTCCGACGACACCGGCTGCAGCCGCTTCCAAGTGTGAGGAACGTCAAGGAGACGGAGCGGGCTGGGCGCCGGGCACCGCGGCCCCAGCCCCGCCGCCTGGGGAGCTGCTCACCGGCCCCTCTGACCTCTGCTCGGCTCCTTCAGACTGCGAGGGGCTTCCGGTCCACACAGCGCGGGGCGCGCCCACCCGGCGTCCGGGGGCAGCGGGGCCAGGCCGAGGCGTCCCCGGGGAAGCGCGCCCGCGCCCGCACTGCTCGGTGACGCCGCGCTCGCCACCCGCCGGCTGCCGCTCCTGCTACCTCCGCAGAGCGCGCTCGGGGTTTCCTCCCCTGCCCGCCCCCGGCAGGTCGTAGGCCGGCGCCCAGGGGAGAGGTCTCCGCCTGCGGGTGCGCGGGCCTCCAGTCAGTCGCCGCGGACTCCCTGTCCGGGCTCCCTGTCCCCTTTGCCTTCCTATTCGAGGGTCAGGGAGGGACCCCAGAATCCTGCTGCTCTGGGAGTGAGCGAGCAGCCAGGGGTTTCCCAACTTCCCTTCCTCCCTCACCGCCCCGCCTGCAGCCCTGAACACTCTCACTCACACTCACTCACACGCACAGGCACACTCCTTCACAGAAAGGCACACTCTCTTCGTACACACTCCCTGGAACTCTCACACCAGCAGTGGTAAAAACCACATTGATGACGCTTGTGCTATATTTAGACTTGCAGATCCGATGAATTCCATCCTTGAAAATTAAAATGGATTTATTATCATGCAATCATTCTTTTGCGGAATATGAGTGCTCACCCCCCAGTCCTCTTCCTCCTCTTTCTCTTCCTCCTCCTCCTTTCTCCTTTTCGCAGGAGAATCCTGCCTTCCATTCTCTAATTGCCAGTGATGTGGTGGGATTGTCTGAAATGTATGGAAGCCCTTCCTAGTATTCCTGCATTGGAATATTAAATCCTTGTCTTCAAGGATAAGAATCCTTTCTCCTGGCTGCCGGGGATTGGCGAGGAAGAGACTTTGGAGGCTGAGACCTGTCTGGGGAGAACTTGGAAAGAGTGATTATCTGCTCTATCTGGCCCACTTTGAAGGACAACTTCCCAGGGCTTGGTGTCATTTGTACATAGGAGGGAAGAGAAGTGAGAATATGTTTAAGAGAGCCTGCTTACTTTCTTTCAAGTCTTACAAAACACCGTGATACAGGTTATGAAAATGACAAAGAAATGGGAAAAAATGTTAAAAGAACGTTTTAAAAAATAAATTGACCTTGGGCCAGAATTTAGCTCAGTGGTTTGGCTGCCTACTGCGCGAGTGCAAGGACCGGAGTTCGATCCCTGGTACCATAAATAAATAAATAAATAAATAAATAAATAAATAAATAGACCTTGGTTGAGGTCTATTTATTTTTCACCCACAGTGTTGTCTTCCTGAACATCTTGTCGCATCTCAAAGTCCCAGCTAGATGGGGTGGCATTAAAAATTTTACGTACCGATTGAAACCTGATGAAAAGAATTGGACACAATGATCTAGTTAAAGCAAACCTACATGGGTTTCCAGTTGTTTGGAGTACAATTTACACCCAATTTTCACATACATCATTTCATTTAATCCCCTTCCTAAATCGCTCTGGTGGAACCACACTTATTAGAAGGGATTATCTCAAAACAGTACTCAGTTGCCCTGTACTTGAACTCAGAATTTTTAATTATAACTCCAGGATTCATTCCCTTGTACCAAAATATTTCACAAGACTTTTTCTATCAAAATCACAGCCAGTTATGTTAACTGCAGGTCCTTTCAAACAGTCAACACATCTGCTAAAGTGACCTATGCTAAGTGGAATTGTTTTCCCAAGAAAAAGCAAATTTTTTTTCTTTCCAGTGGGAAGACGGAGGGTTTTGGGGGGCTCCAAACTAAGAATTGATGGTGATGTCAAAACATATTTTAAACCATATGTCCTCTATTCTCCTTTATCTTATCTTACAATCTTGAGTTTATAAAGATCAAAATGGATAAAGGGTTTTCACCATGAAAACATGAAGAGAGAGAGAGAAAAAGAGAGAGAGAGAGAGAGAGAGAGAGAGAGAATTCTCTTTACAATAGGCTTTGGATACAATGGCTCAATTTTTTTCCCCCAAGATTTATGAATCTTGAAGAATAATATTTGGCCACCTTCACTACTTAAACAATGAGGCATATTTGAAGCCATTTCAGTGGCTTCATGGAATTACAAAACTATTGAAATGCAAATGTAGATGCTGTCTTTAAACTTCACATTGCCCTGTCATCAACCCTCTGAAAATGCAGGGTTTTATCAGATATTTTCGTGTTATACAGTTTGAAGGGTACAGAATGATATCTTTGTCATCATTTCAATTCATATTTTCTTGTACACTTACGTGGTTGAGCACCCTTTAGGAGGTTTATTTTCCATGCACATCTCCAATATGAATTGCTTACTTAAATAGTTCACTCATTTTTCATTAGGCTTTCTTGATTTGTGTGTGTGTATGTCTATTAGGGTATTCTTGATTCAAATCCTTTGTCAGTTGTGTGTCATATTTTTACTCTTTAGTACATTTTTGTGAAAAGAAACTCCAATTTAGTAGTCAACTTCATCAATACTTTTCTTCATATGTTTTGTAGTTAGTTTAAGAAAATCTTTACCACCCTAAGGTTCTCACTATATTTTTCTGTGTTGTATTCTAAAAGCTTCACAATTTTAGTTTTTCACCTTTCAGACTTTAAACCACTTGAACTTGATTTTCTGTATCATGTGGGGGTAGAGCTTAATGTGTTTATTCTTCCCTTTCTCCCGGTGGGATAAGTTATCATTTTAGTGTACAGGCCATCATATATCAGTTCATTAGCCTCTTTGAGAGTTCTGTTGTGTTTACATTGTCTTTCCATTGAAAACTCTCCTAAGTACTGTAACTTCATAACAAGTATTGATGCATAGTGAGCTGGAGGAACTTCATCTTGTTCTTCTTCAAAGTTTCTTTGATTTTTCTTCATCTCTTCTTTGTGCTATTAGTTCTTAACCATGGAGCAGATCCACAATAGCCTATTTAATGTTTTTCACACCATAGACCTTATTAAAAACAGATTGTGAACTCACAAGGCCTCATTCTGTGTAGTGCTATATCAAACTGGCAATTCTCGCTCCCAAGAGCTTCAGACTAAATTTATCAATTTACTACTCCAACAGAAGTCTTATTTTAGATAAAATCAGAAAAAAGAACTGCCAAGAAGAATAAAATATATTTTAAAAACCAAGGTGTGTAAATTCATCAACACATTAGGTTGTAAAAGTTTTCTGATGTCTTTGCCATCTCTAGGAAGTTGTACAGCTGTATAAAATTTTAGGTATTTTTTTCATTCTAAAGTTTGTATTATGTAAAGCAAGCTAAAATTTTTCTAATTCCAAAGTCTTAGTAGCCTATGTTCTTGAAATTTAATACAGTTCAGTATTATTAATTCAAAGAGTTAGAAACTATAAAGTGAAGAGATAATTGATTTTTTGTAAGAAATATGTGTTTAATTGGTAGCTATAACCTGCTGAAGGACTTCAGTAGCCTCAAACACATGAATCTAAACCGCACAACTTTCCAGAAGTCAGAAGATTACATGTACACACAACCTAGGGCATAAATAGCTCTTACCTTCTCTTAGATAACTCTAAGAGAACTCTTTTACTTCAAGAATCTGTATATTGTTAACATGAAATTTTGTTTCTGTGGCAAGCCAGTGAGCAAAAACACACAAATTATCTTTCCATGGAAATTAGGACAAAAAAATAGTTATCACTTTTGATTTGTATTTATCATAAGTGGCTATTTTTGCTTTTTTTGATTCATGGTTAGGCTGTGGCTTGTGGTGGAATATACTGTGGTGTCACAGTTATTTTTTCTCATGCTCGAGTCTTGGGACTGCAACTATAATATCAGAAATTTGCTTTGATCCAGAAAGACAATTCCTAGAAAAGAATGCCTCTGCACTGAATGATGAGAGAACACACGTAAGCAGATAAATATCATGACTAAATTTTTGCTTGTTATGTAAGATCATATCTAAATCTGAGTGGAAATGATAAACATGAATGAAATCCTGATTTGACCATGACAAAATATAATAAGCTGTGAAAACGGTGGCAATTTTGCTTTACGACTTTTTTCTATCTTTTCCAGTCTGTAGAGTCTACGTTCCAGAGAGAAAATAGTCAAAGTAGTTCAATAATCCAATAAGTTCATTACATTACATATTTTTAGTAAAAGCAGTACAGATGTTCCTCATTTAATGGCTGAGTTACATTCCTGCCATTAGATGATTAGACGAATTGGCTGCTGAATGAGGAACTGTATTTAGTATGTGCATTACAATATTCTGAACAAAGCAATGGTCAAAGGAAACTCCAACTTGATGACTTTGCTTTTATTTGCATGGCTCTTACATGCAGCACTGTAATGTATAACAGCACATAAACCTACAGCACTGTACCATGTAGCACAGTCAGCAAAAATTACAGTGCTGTAAACAAGGTGTGCTGTAAGAAAAAGACACTGAGGCTCTATCAACAAGATATATAGATCTGTGCCCCCCAAAACAGACATTCATGCCAACATTTGAGTCATCGAATCCTTCAAATTCCTCATCACTGTCATCATCAGAATTATGATCAGAAGATGTAGAAGGCCCAGGTAAGGCAAATGACAAAGCAGAAAGGGAAGAACTAGTAGCAGGGGTCCTGGGTGTAGCTTTTGAGAAGAATCTTTTTAGTGTGTTCTGCTCTGTCATTTTCTTTTCTTTTTTTTTTTTTTTGTATTAAATTCTTTTATTGGTACATTGTAGGTATACAACACAATTACATTTCTCATTGGGAATTGTACCTTTACATAATGCATCTTGGTTCTTATTTTTTCCCCATTCCTAGCCCTCCATTCATGCCCTCCACCCTTCCCTATTTACAAAGACTTTATTTCCATTTTTTTCCATTTCTCAGCATTTTTCCTTTCCCTTCTTTCCTTTCCCCTGCCCCTCCCACTACCCCTACCCCTTTGGACCTTTTATTCCTATTTTATATGATTGATTATTCATTCTAAACATTGGTACATTTTAGGTATACAATATAATGACATATATCATTGGAAATTTGCACCTTTACATATTCTCTCTTGGTTCTTATTTTTCACCCTTACCCACCCCTCCCTTCAAACCCTCCAGCCCTCCTTATTTACAAAGATTTTGTTCCTATTTTTCCATTTTCTCTTAGTAATCCCATTCCCTTCTATCCTTTCCCTTAGCCCTCACACTTCCTTCCCCTTTGCCCCTTTTCTTCCTATTTCACATTACCTATTATACATTTAGTCCTTATTTACACTTTCAGTTTCTCACACCAGAGAAACTATGTGGTATTTACACATGTGTGTCCTATTTATTTCACTTAAGAGAATCACCTCAATGTGCATCCATTTAGCTATAAATGTCTCTAATTTCTCATTTTTTATGGCTGAGTAGTACTCCATTTTATTAAAAAACATATTTTCTTTATCCAGTTTCCATTTGATGGGCATTTGGGCTATTACAAGTTTTAGCTATTACAAACTGCGCTGCTCTGAACATGGGTGCACATATATCACTGTGGTATGATTCTCTTAATTCTTTGGGGAAGATCCCCAGCAGTGAAATAGCAGGGTCAAATGGGAGTTCCAGTCCTAGTTCTTTGAGGTATCTCCATACTGATTTCCAGAGTGGTTTTACAAGTCTACACTCCCACCAGCAGTGGAGCAGGGTTCCTCTTTCCCCACAGCCCCATCAGCATTTCTTATTGGTTGATTACATGATAGCAGCCATTCTTTCTGGAGTTAAGTGGAATCTCAGGGTTGTTTTCATTTGCATCTCTCGAATGACCAGTGATGTTGAACATTTTTTCATGTAGTTATTTGGTATTTCTACTTCTTTGTCTGAGAAATGTCTGTTCATTTCAGATGTCCATTATCGGATTGGGTCTTTATATTTGGGAGGTCTGATCTTTTTAAGATCTTTATAGATTGGAGAGAGTAGACCTTTTTCTGAGGAAGAGCAGGTGAAGATTTATTTCCACATTGTGGGTTGTCTCTTCACACTGCTGGTGGCTTCTCTTGCTGTGCAGAAGCCTTTTAATAAGAAGAGATCCCATTTGTTGATTGTTGGTGCTAGTTCACGGGCAACTGAGGTTTTGTTCATAAAATCTTTTCCTACACCGATGTCTTCAAGGGTTCTACCTAAGCTCTGTTCCAACTGGTTCAGAGTTTCTATTTTAATATTTAGATCTTTAATTCATTTTAATTTTACTTTAGTGCACGGTGAGAGATACAGGTCTAGTTTTAATCTTTGGCAAGTTGAAGCCCAGTTTTTCCAGCACCATTTATAAAAGAGGCTATCTTTCCTCCAGTGAGGGTGTTTGGCTCCTTTATCGAAGATGAGATGGCTGATTGTGTCTGGCATTGTTTCTGCATCTTCTATTCTCTGCCACTTGTTCTCATGTCTGTTTCTTTGCCAGTACCATGCTGTTTTTATCACAGTAGCTTTGTAGTAGAGTTGAAGGTTGGGGATTGTGATACCCCCTGCCATGTCTCTGGTACCTAGAATTGCTTTTGCTATTCTGGGTCTCTTATTGTTCCAAATGGATTTTTGTGTTGTTTTCTCAAGGTTTATGAAGTATGCTGCTGGGATCTCAATTGGAATTGCATTAAATCTATATAGCAGTTTTGGAAGTATGGCCATTTTCACTATGTTGATCCTTCCTACCCAGGAGCAGGGGATGTCTGTCCATTTTCTGATATTATCTTCAATCTCTCTTTTCAGAGTGCTATGGTTTTCAGAGAAGAGGTCTTTGATTTCTTTCGTTAGGATGATTCCTAGGTATTTCAGTTTTTTGGATTCTATTGTGAAAGGAATTATTTGCCCTATTTCTCTCTCAGTGAGTCTGTCCTTCGTGTAGAGGAAAGCTATTGATTTTTGTGTGTTGACCTTATAACCAGCTACTTGACTGAAGTTGGTTATTAAGTCTAGAAGACTTTTGGTGGAGTTCTTGGGGTCTTCTATATAGAGTATCATGTCATCTGCAAATAATGACAATTTGAATTCTTCATTACCTATCTTTATTCCTTTTATTTCTTTCTCTTGTCTAATTGCTGTGGCTAATGTTTCCAGAACTATATTGAACAAGAGTGGTGATAGTGGATATCTTTGTCTTGTTCCTGATTTTAGTGTGAAGGGTTTCAGGTTTTGACCATTTAGTATGATATTGGCGGTTGGTTTTTCATAGATGGCTTCTACCAGTTTGAGGTAGAGACCATCTATTCCAATTTTTTGTAGGGTTTTTATCATAAATGCATGTTGGATTTTGTCAAATACTTTTTATGCGTCTATGGAGATAATCATATGGTTTTTGTCCTTGGCTCTATTGATATAGTGTATTACATTGATCGATTTTCATATATTGAACCATCCCTGCATTCCTGGGATGAATCCCACTTGATCAGGGTGTATGATCTTCTTGATGATCTTCTGCATTCTGTTTGCCAGTATCTTTTTAAGGATTTTTGCATCTATGTTCATTAGTGAGATTGGCCTATAGTTCTTTTTCAGTTGGGTCTTTCTTTGCTTTGGGGATCAAGGTGATGCTTGCTTCCAGCAATGAATTTGGGAGTATTGCTTCCCTTTCAATTTCAGTGAAGAGTTTCAACAGTAGTGGCAGCAGTTCCTCTCTAAATGTCTTGTAGAATCCAGCAGTGAAGCCATCAGGACCCGGGCTTTTCTTTGTTGAAAAGTTTTTAATTGCATTTTCAATTTCATTGGTTGATATTGGCTTGTTCAGAATTTTTAGGTCTTCTTCGTTCAACTTTGGTAATTCATATGTATCTAGGAATCTGTCCATTTCTTCTGTGTTGTCCATCTTATTGGGGTATAGGTTCTGGAAGTAGGTATTGATGATCCTCTGGATTTCTGCTGGGTCTGTTGTAATTTCACCCCTTTCATTCCTAATTGCATGGATTTGGGCCTTTTCTTTCCTTTTTCTGACAAGGTTGGCTAAAGTTTTGTCAATTTTGCTGACTCTTTCGCAGAACCAACTCTTGGCTTCATTGATTTTTTGTATCGTTCTCTTCGTCTCCATTGCATTGATTTCTCCTCTGATCTTTATAATTTCCTCCCTTGTATGAGCTTTGGGCTTGTCCTGCTCTTCTTTTTCTAGAAGCTTGAGGCTCAGCATCAGGTTGTTTAATTGGGCTCGTTCTGTTTTCCTAATTTGTATATTCACTGCTATGAATTTCCCTCGTAAGACAGCTTTCATTGTATCCCATAGATTCTGATATGTTGTATTGTCATTGTCATTTAATTGAAGAAACTGTCTGGTTTCTTCTTTAATTTCCTCTGTGACCCACTGTTTATTCAGAAGTGTGTTGTTCCATTTCCACGTGTTTATGAAATTTTTTGAGTTTCTTTTGCTATGGATCTCCAATTTCATCACACTATGGTCTGATAATGTACAGGGGATAACTTCAATTCCTTTGCACTTACTTAAACCTGTTCTATGTGTGAGTATGTGGTCTATTTTGGAGGATGATCCATGTGCAGCTGAGAAGAATGTGTATTCTGATTTTGTGGGGTGGAAGACTCTGTAAACATCTGTTAAGTTCATTTGTTCAAGAGTTCAATTGAGTTCTAGTATTTCATTACTTATTTTTTGTCTAGTTGATCTACCTATTTGTGACAGTGGGGTGTTGAGGTCCCCCACTACAATTGTATTAGTGCATATATGACTTTTCATGTCCATTAGTATTTGTTTTATATAGTTGGGGGCACTAGTGTTTGGTGCATAGATATTTATGATTGTCATCTCTTCCTCTTGGATTCTTCCCTTTACAAGGATGTAGTGTCCTTCTTCATCTCTCTTAATCAGTGTTGGTTTGAAATCTACTTGATCTGCCAAGAGGATAGCTACTCCTGATTTTTTTCGGGTTCCTGTCACATGGAGTATTGTTTTCCACCCTTTGCCTTTCAGTCTATGAGTTTCCTTTTGAATTAAGTGTGTATCTTGTATGCAGCGTATTGTTGGATTTTGCTTCTTGACCCATTCTGCCAGTCTATTTCTTTTCATTGGTGAATTGAGACCATTAACGTTGATGGTTATAACTGAAACATATTGACTTGTCATTGCCATGACTTTTTCTTTTTGTTGAGTTCTCCCCCTTTACATTTAATTTCTTTTCATCCCAGATGGGTTCATTCTGCTTTGCTTCCTGGGGTTGTGATCCTCAATGTCTGTTCCCAGGATATTGTGTAAAATTCTTTGGAGTGCTCATTTGGTATTCACGAAGTTCCTAAGGTGCTCTTTGTCATGATAGCATCTTATTTCTCCATCCATTTTGAAAGATAGTTTTGCAGGGTACATCAATCTGGGTTGGAGGCTGTTTTCTTTTCGGGCTTGGAATATGTCACTCCAAACTCTTCTTGCCTTGATGGTTTGTGTTGAGAAGTCTGCTGTGATTCTGATGGGCTTTCCTTCGTATGTGATTTGTTTCTTTTCTCTGACTGCTTGGAGAACTTTGTTCTTCTGTTGTGTTTCTGGAATCTTAACAATTATATGCCTATGTGTAGATTTTTTTTGATCAAGGCTATTTGGAGTCCTATATGCCTCACTTATCTGTATGTCAAGCTCTTTTCCCCTGCTTGGGAAGTTTTCTGCCATTATTTCTGTGAAGAGATTTTTTATGTCATCTGCACTCTCTCCTGTTTCTTCATTGAGCCCAATCAGTCTTATGTTATTCTTCTTTGCATCATCTAGCAGCTGCTGGATTGATTTCTCATGTTCCCTTCTAATTTTGAAGCAATTCTTCTTTTCCTGGTCACTAATTGCAATCTTATCTTCTATAACTGAAATTCTGTCCTCACATTGGCTCATTCTGCTGTGTAGACTTTCAATGGAGTTTTTCATGTCCTGGAAATCTATTTGCATCTGTTTCATGGATTCCATTTGATTCTTATGTTGGGATTCCATCATGTTCCTGACCTCCTCTCTAGATTTATTAATCATGTCTTGCACTAAGGGCACAATTTCTCCTGTTATCTGAGAAATTATTTCTGATTTCATTTTTTCCAGATCCCCTTTTGTTGCCAGTTCAGTGGGTCCAGGTGGTTGAGTATCAGAGGGTTCCATCTCATTTCCCTTTGGGGTTGCTGTAGGTGATCTGGAAGTCTGGTTTTTAGACTTATTTATGTGTTTTCTCATTTCAACTGGGCCAGGGGGCTGTTAGCACCTGGACGGATTACCTCCCCTGAGCTGGGTGAGGTGGGACAGGGGCTGTGAGCAGCGATAGGGATTGTGACCCAAAAGCCCTTTCTTGTGGGCTGGGAGCAGCGGGAGGGATGGTGGCCGGGATGCCCCTTCCTCTGGACCAGGAGGAGTGGGACGACAGCTCAGAAACCCCTCCCTCTGAGCCGGGAACAACGGGACTCAGAACCTTGGTCTGGTGGTCTGGTGTCCTCTGCGTCTTTGTAGTGTGGAACCAGGCAGCTGCCTGTCTGCAGCAGGGAGAATCGACTCAGGACCTCGGTAGGGCGTGCACAGACCTGCCTGTCTGCAGCGGGCTGATTTGGCATGTTCTGTGCGACTCAGGACCTCGGTAGGGTTAGGGTCTCTGTCTTTTTACTTTACTCTTAAGTGATGTCATTTTTGAGCAATGTTGATTGATTTTGAATATTCCTAGTTTGGTTGTCCATGTTTTTATTTCAAGTACTCATTCTCCTCTCACTGATCTATTTTTACAGCATTATCTTTTATCAATGCAAATTCCATTTCTGGTGATTTTAATTATATATATATTTTTTCATTTCTTTTTTCAAAATGAGCTGGCCAGGGGACTCTGCAAATTAGGAATATTTTTCACTGTGATAATTTCTTTACTACTACATTATATTTCAAAGTTCTTGTTTCCTAAAATAAAGCTTACCTGATTATTAAAATGTCTACTTTTTACTATTTTTATTAAATTATAGGAATTTTTTACATGAACAATGGGTGTAATTGAAAATATCAATTTTATATATCATGTCATGAGCTAGAAATTGTTTTATTTGATTTATATTGTTTGTAGATGACACCTTGTGGATTCTGGTCACAAAAGTACTGTTGTAATAAATCTAGATTGATATTTAAGGTCACTCAGAGCCTACAGATCATTGACAATATAGAATAATTCACTTTTCTTCAGCTTTACCTATGTGGACAATTATTAAAAGTAACCTTTGTATAGGCAATCACAACTGTTGAACTAACACTTGGTTTTATTGTGTTGTTACAGTAACCAAAATGTGAGACAGTACTTTCACAGAAAGCATGTGTTTTCCCCTTGGAGAAGAGGGGAGCATATATTTGCCATTTGCTGCAGGGAGCTGAGCATCTGCAGCAGTTGGTACCAGATGCATTGCAGACACTGCAGCCTTGAGAACATATTCGTGATGTGGACAACTGCATTTAAACAGCAGCGGTTTCTAGATGAGTTCAGTCAACTTCTGGCCTTTGCATGGAACATAAATATAGATTGCCTCATGCACTATGCATATCCATCAAATTGGAAATAAAAGAGACCCTTGTAGATGGTAATACAAAAATCCTTGAAGGAAATGGAGAGTAAGTAATGAAATTTTCATTCTATATAATTTGGAATCTGACAGCCAACCCATAAATATTTGTTGTTAGGTGTAGAATATCTGCTTGATTCAAAAAGTTTATGTTACAGTCTATTAGCCCAGTAATTCAACAAATCAAATAATGTCCCACAATACCTAAAGCTAGATATAATGAAATGTGGCCTTCACACTACCCCCAGATGAGTGCAATTCTTTAAAGAGTTCGTGGAACTCAAGTTTATGTATCAGCAGGGCTTTCAACAGTGTTATAATTGAGAGATTTTGGTTATTCAAATTATGAAGTTTTTTTTTTAGAAAGTGTGGTAGACTGCCAATTTTCCTTTATATCTCCTCCCTCTTGCAGAGTAATAGAGATGCTATGTGAACAGAAAATTATAATGAACATTATTATTTCAAACTACAATATGCAGTAAAGTTGGCCACATGACTGAATTTTTGACAAATGGAATTTGTAGAAACGACAAATCCTACCCCTACTAGGAAAGACTAATGCTCATCACTTCACGCTTTACCCTCTTCTGGGAACTTCGATGCTGTCTCATACCATTCAGACAAGAATGACACCTTGCAAACAATGAGCTCTTGCTGAAGTCATGGTGGGAATCTAACAAGCAAATTCACTTTTCATATAAACAAGAAATAAACTTCTTTTTTAAAGGTCAGCTCATTCCCCAAGTCTTGCAAATTCTCAGCTGATCAGTCTTTTCTGAATTAATCTCTCCCATTCTTATATTCACTTAATATGCAATTGAGACCATTCATGTATTTCTTATTCCATCCTGAATTACTTTTATATTTTTGTAAATATGTTACATTCACTAACTTGTGCCTCAGGTATAAACGTTTTGTTTTGTTTTGTTTTTTAGCTTCCAACAAGAAACAATTGTGCTGCACTCTAGTCTTACTAATTTCTGGGACTAAGCCAAGCATATTCTTATCTCTGGGCATTTGTACTTGCTAGTCCACTACTTGGATCTACCCAGAGTATATGAATATATGTGTCATGCATTCCCTGTTGAAATGTTGTCTTCCATAACAGTCTTCTCTTACTCTATTTCATTCTAACTCTGTACTTAGATGTAATTAGCAAGTACATTCATTAGACAAGAAATTTTGAAGAATTGCCAAGTGTCTATCAGAGCACACAGATAAAGTTTGGGAAAGAAAAGACATTAGGGTGATCTCTTAGAGAGCCTCATTTGGAGCAATTGGGCCATTGTTCCTTTCTTCTCTTACAGTTAGCTGAATTGTGGGTAGTGGAGCATTTACCCATGGGGTAAAGTAAGAGAACTATTGAAACCTGGAAAAAACCCCCAAGGGTTCACATCAGTTAATAAATCCAGCAGGGATGACCAGTACTCAAACTCCAAAGACTAGCTACTGGGCTACATCTTCTAGTTTCTCTTCACAGCCACCACAAGCAGGCAACAATAGAGAGACTCTCAATACAAATATGAAAAAGTAGGGCTGGGATTTAGCTCAGTGGTGCCACCGCCTATCTTGCAAGTGCAAGGTCCTGAGTTTGATTCCTAGTACCAAAAAAAAGCAAGTATGAAA
Source organism: Heterocephalus glaber (assembly GCF_053883595.1). Taxonomy (NCBI): domain Eukaryota; kingdom Metazoa; phylum Chordata; class Mammalia; order Rodentia; family Bathyergidae; genus Heterocephalus; species Heterocephalus glaber. Next base: position 144,338 of record NW_028258246.1, read on the forward strand.
AAATAATTAGTAATCACTGACTACTTGAGAAAACCCAGCACTATTAGAAAGAGAAATCAAATTAAACATAAATATTAATTAAAAAGCATAAATAGAAACAATATTTATGTATATCCAATAGCATTTCTGAGGATGCTATATGCAATTTAAAAACTAGAAATATTAGAAATAATAAAGTTGACTATCTGAAAATCAAGAGATAAGTTAATAGAAGAAAGAACAACTAATGAATTAATGGAAGATGAGAACTACAATCTAGTACAGTGGTGGCGAACCTGCGGCACGGATGCTGCAGTAGGCACACTCTCTCTATTGGCACTCAAGCCAGGTCACCCCAGCTTGGCCCCAGCAGCTGAGCAATGGATAATAGCATACATAGGGGCAGTGTCAGCGCTTTGTGATAAGTGAGTTTTCAGTTACGGTTTGGGCACTTGGTCTCTGAAAGGTTCGCCCTCACTGAGCTAGAAGATTGTGTCAAATTTTTCTCCCAAAATGAATTTGAAATGAAATATTTGAAGACTATACACAGAATTTTCTTTTTTCTCTTATGGTCTTCTCATGTTGTTTTCTGACATTTGAGGTGAAGTATTTGGAAGCTCTTCACAGAATTGAATATTTCCTCCCACAGTCTTTTCATGTTTCTTTGGTCATCTTTTACTTATCAAATAATTGATTTCACCAGAAAGAAAGACTCCATTGCTCAGCTCTAAGTTTCAAAATTCTAAGATTCGGACTTGTTTTTGCTATTTGTAAGCTCTTTATTTTGATTTATGTCTCATTTGACTGGCTTATATTAAGCATTTTTTAAAAAAGACGATACATGGGCAATGGTTTCAGTGCCTTGGTGTATGTGAGGATGTTGCTATTGTCAACTTGTGTAAATGAAGTCTGGCTCCTTGATTTGCATTGTTATCACTTGGGTTTGAACACCGCCAGTTTTCATACGTAATCCATTTGCTGCGGAACAGAAATCTAAAGCCAGGTTGTTTTTTGCCCTTGGTAGGTAGGAGACCGAGTTGTTCTAACTAAACATTTTCTAGATAAGAAATAAATTGAAATGTAATTTTGAAATATATTATTTTAAGTATAAAATTTAAATACCAAACCTTGAGATGTTAATTGTAAGTATGGAGTACATGACAAATAGAATTTGTAATGTCAATCTATGTTATTTATTTTCCCTGACAGGTAGATTCAGTGAATTCTTTGGCGATACCAACTTATGTCATTTTTAATTTAAGACAATTTTTATTTATACTTTGAATTTGTATTTTTTGATTAGTTTATTATCCCAGTTCTCTTACTGTAGGGATATGATGATCTTTGTGTTGGCTATCCATCATCTTTCTTACCTATCATTCTTTCTTTAATTGTTTCCAGTGTATCTGTGAACTTTTTAAGTCACTGACCAAGCCATTCCTTTATTTTCTTAGTCTCTTTAATTTATTGTCATGGCATTCATTTTCTAAAATTCATGTTTTCCTACTTAGTGGTCTTAGTTGTATGTATATTTATTTGTTATATACATCATTTTGTCAAATTCTTGCTGAAGATGTATTTTTTTCTGTTCTGATTTGTTTGTTTAACTAGAGTGAAATTCTATTTAAATCCATTTGTTACAAAACACTATAGGTAGAATCTCTGTGATGCTCCTCATGGTCCTCTGTGTAGTCAATGCTTGCTGAATTTTGACTCTCTACCAGGCACCAATTTTGTGCCAGGCACCTATTTTGACCAGTTTTCTAGTGGTAGAAAGTGGTAGAAAGAAAGATAAGAGGCCAGCCTCCAAGATTACACTGTAGCAGGGGAACTCAGATCTGAAGGTAAACCCAGAGGATTGTTTCCCATGCCTGCAATTCCTATGGAGAAGATGACATGCAGGGCTAGAGTAGAGCATGACTGACTGTAAGTTTTGGTGCATATTTAGTTAATATTAGGTACAGCTTTCTTGAGCATGCTAGAAACTAACATTATAGACTCAGAGTTTAGTGCTTTCATTGGCTATTGTTGCTCTATGGAGCTGAAGCTCTGGGCATCCCACTGTAGATAATGTCATTTATTTTCTTCCTAAAACTGTTGCTATACATGATCATTAGGTCCATGCAGATATTTCTGATCAGTTAATGTTTAGCTATCACTGTCTAATGAGAAGCCCAGGTCACATGTCTGAGGTTATTTCTCTTCCAGCTCTGAATGTACTCGTGTTTGGAAGCAGTGTAGTCCTTTTTATGCATCCTAAAGACCACTTTTATTTTAGCATTAATCTAACAGAATTTAGAGGTCCCCATGTTCATTCTTTCCTCACAACATCACACCATGCTCATGATCAACTGCCCTGGATATTGATTATTAGCATCTCCCCTTCAGCTGATTCAGAATTAGATAAGATGGGTTTTCATTAATATTTGTTGCAGGTGATGGAGTTCTTTACTAAATTTGGAATCGTATTTTCATTGCCATTTGGGTTTTTGTATTGATGTTAAAATCTTTATTTTTTAAAGGTGGTTGTATATGTAAGTTGGACTTTCTTATTTTAGAAATCCTCCTTCTTCAATATTTTCTACCAAATATTTTTATTTATACTGAGTTTACAAAGTATTTTTTCTAACATTTACTTACAATAGTATACCTGGAAGTCATCTAATGAAAAATATAACATGACAATATTGCCTCAATTTTATGAAAAGCCTCAGAGATTGTTTGTTATGAGCCGTTTTTGTAAACTTCAGAAAAATAAAGAAGTGGAGGACATAAAAATTTTATAGTAATGTATTTAGTACCTCAAGGGTTCATCATATTTCAGCAGTATTGAATATAAAAATATACACTAGTGTATAATTTTCTTCACACTGTGAAAAAGTTATATCCCTCAATCACCGTGTATTTTGCATATAAAGAATGGAGGGTAAGGAAAGATTAATCAGAGAAAATGTAAAATTATACTTTGATTTTCTGCATCTTAGTGCTACAAAAATTTTAAATATAATGAACAAGCCCAAGATTCTTCATATTTCTCATGCCTCCAGAAAACAGTTAAGATTCCACTACTCTTAATACAGAGAATATTCTCTTGAGAATAATACTATATTCTCATTGATCCTGTGAGAATATCACCTCTATTTGTCCTTTGTACTACTTTGGGGCAGTGATTTTAGGGGAAAAAATGGAATCTCACGTGATAATAAGACAAGAAAATAATCTCTTAACAATTTATCTGTTTACCATGGCCATCATCAAATTGAGATGATTGCTTTCAAGATACTCCATTGAGGTAAAGGAATAAAATATTAGAATCATTATTTAAATTTTCATACCTTTACAATTTATAGTTTGTACATATTATTCATTATAAGTTACTATAGTAGAACACACATCTAACTTGCAAATCATTAATTAAGTCCACATGTCTTGTGATTAAAACATTTTTACTAATGGATTATAAAATAGAGAAAAAACAGATATTATTAAATGCAGAGCGAATTCCTTCCTATCTTCCATTTAATTGCTTTTTCATTTTTGTCCAGAATCACTTTGTATTTGTGTGGGTCTCCTTATGGATTTTCTTTCCTGTTCACTGTTACAGATGTCTACCATACTGTCCTGATCAGTGTAATTGTACCATAGGCCTTAGTGTTAGAGAGATTTATTCTTCTTTGTCAAGATTATGTTAGCTTGTCTAGATATTGTGCTTTTCCATACACATTTTACAATAAGCCTCTCTGTGTCTATAAAAAGACATTGCTGATACTCTGCTAGAAATTGAATTACATTTGATATCTTTACTGTGAGCACAAAGAAATCTTCATCTACTTAGATTATCCTTAGATTTCTTTCATCAGCATTTTGTAGTTTCCAGAACATAGCTTCTGTACATGATTAGCTAAATTTATACCTGAATACTAAGTGTTTCATTTCTTTTGGAGTGATTGTGAATGGTATTGTGTTTTTATTTTGGTTTTCACATGTTCCTTGTTAGTATGTGGAAAGGTTATTGATTTGTGAGTATTGATTTTGCTGCTCTCACTTCTAAATTGTGTGAGTGTTTCATATTCTTGATATCTCCCACATAATTACATCATCTGGAGATTAATATAATTTTGCTTATCCTTTTCTTAGTTGTACAATTTTTACACTTTAAAAAATCTTATTACAATAACTAGGCCTTGGAGAACTATGTTGCATAAGATTGGTAAGTGCATATATCTGTACCTTGTTCCTGATCATGAAAAGAAACTATTGAATTTTTCATAATTAAATGAGTTAGCTTTAGGATTTTTGCATATGTTCTTTATCAAATCAAGAAGTTATCTTAATTTGCTTAGAGATTTTTCTATCATGACTGCTCATAAGATTTTGTTAAATGCTTTCTCTGTACCTGGTGATATCATCATGTGATCCATATCTTTAGTCTGTTAACATGCTCAGTTACATGGATTGCTCCATTTTCAAATATTTAACCAGTCTTGCATACCAGGAACCAATATTACTTCATCATGATATGTAATTGTTTTGTAAATATTGTTGGGTTCCTTTTGCTAAGTATTTGAGGATTTTTGCATCTACGTTCAGAGAGATTTTAGTCTGTAGTTTCTTTGCCTGGTTTTGATACTGAGGTGATGTCAGTCTCATAAAATGAGTTGAACTCTGTATGACTGCACCTCTTATAGTCTCTGGATTAGATTGTGTAAAGTTGATGTATTGGTGTTAATTCTTCCTTTAAAGTTTTATAGAAAATCTCCAGTGAAACCATGTAAGTGTGAATATTTCTCCTTCAAGAGCTTTTAAATTAAAATTCAATTTACTTAATGGTCATAGGACTATTCAGGTTGTCTATTTCATCTTGGTTGAGTTTGGTGCTTTGTGGTTTTAAAGAAATCAGTCCATTTTCTCAATGTTGTCAAATTTGAGTATAAAATTGTTCATAGTACTTCTTTATTAATCTTATTACAATTGCTATACATATAGCGATGCCTCCAGTTTTGTTGTTAATATTGAGTTATGTCCTCTATTTCTGTCAGTCTTGTTATACATTTATGAATAATATGAATAATATTTAAATAACCATATACAGATTTCTTTGATTCCCCTATTGATTTCTTATTTTCATTCAATGATTTCTGTGTTTTCTTTACAACATTTTGTTTGTTTTGAGTTTATTTTACTCTTCTGTTTCTATTTCGGTTGAGGGTTGAGAACTTAGCTTATATCACTGATTTGATAACATTGAGACTCAGATGCTGTCTGGTTGCACGTGAATAGGGTGGAAGGAAGTTCAGCACCACCAGTGGACTTGCTGGTATTTCCTCGGTTACAGTGAGGCACTGATCTGCACTGTCTCATTGTATCCAAGTAAGATTGTAAGAAAAACTCAGTACTGAGCCCTACTTGCATCAAAGAGGAGAGAAAGGGTGGAATGAATTGTGCTTCATTTGTGTCTCCTCATTGTTGTTGTCAGTCTGCTGGACTAGCTCTGCCTCACACTACCTAGTTAAGTCTTGCTGAATGGTGTTAGATGCTCACCTGGCCCCTGCATCCTGCTGACACTGTCCTGGTCAGTGTCATGTATTTCAGCTTCCCTCTTGGTCCTGCCCACCACCTGCTAGGGGAATGGTAGCATCATCTTCTTTCTTGGCGTGGGCAGGAATCCCACTCAAACCACAGAGATTGGAGGGAGTTGTGCTTTTACCCACAGGCAGGTGGCTAGAGCAAGGCAGGTATTGCCAAGAAATTTCTCCATTGTTAGGCTACCCCTTTCCATGTCCTTTGACTAAGGTAAAGGGGCTTTCCTGAAATTCTTTTTGCCTGTGCCTGTTGGTGCTTCTAGGTTGGAAGCATCTGCAGCTGAATGAGAGACACTAAGGAAGCCTTCAACAGTGAGTCATGCTTCAAGTCCCAAGCTCCTCACTTGTCTTCCTTCTTCCCACTTTGTGCAGAGCTCCTATGTTTACATTTTGTGTTTGGTCAAAGCTGCTTTAATGGTAAAGAGGACCTGGGAGAAATGGGGCTATATCATCCTGGTGGAGTCAGAAATCTCTGCATTTCATTATAAGCTTCTTATCTCTGGAACCTCTTATTCCCTAACAAAAATTACCTTGTTCACCTTGACAACTCAATGAACAACTACTCATCCATCAAGAATCCACATAAATAAATCTCTAGCCAGATGTAGATATGTACTCCTCTATGTGCTCTCTGAGCCCTGTGAATACCTTGTTTCCTGTTATATTATATTTGCTTGCATTATCACATCTCCATTTAGATCGAGAGCTTCTCATAAGAATGAATGTTACCTTATTTATCTTCACATCCCTAATGACTGGCACATGGTTTATGTCCATTCCCTATTGAATGCTTCTTGCAGTTAATAGAGCTTTATGATTTTGTAAAAATGCTTTATACCAATTATATCACTTGATGTCACAATTATTGCCTCAGTCTTGCACTAATTCTCAGAAACAGATTTTTGTGATGCTGATTTTATAAAGAAATTGAAGATGAATTTAATCACCACTGGAGAATTGTTGTCTATTCCCAATCCAGTAGAATTAAAACCAGAAACATCCTTGGGACAGAAATAAGAAGATGAGGTATTGATCAAAGTTGTGTTGCCTTATCTGCAACTGTGTCAGTAGAATATCACCAAATGAAAGTAAAATATAAATTTGATTTATGTTTGTAATTGAAGCTTTCCATCTGAATTTTAGGAGCAGCTGGATAAACTAGAATAACTAAAAAGTTAGTATCCTGAAATATGAAAAATCAGGATAACATTCACTCACTTTGATTAAAAATATGCTAACACTGAATTGTGGATTTGAGGTGGCATTTGAAGTGTCCCTGGCTCATGCAAGTAAACTACATGTTTGACCTCAATCTGGATGCCTGATACTGCCTAAGTCGAATGAATGTTGCTTGATTATGATGATATCAAGGCAATGAGCAAAGTTTTTAAAAATCCTCTTTTGGACAACATTTTAACTAAAACAAATATAACCCATTCCATAAAAATGTGTGGTCTGTAAGTATTCAAGCAATAACCAAACTAAATTCTATTTATGTTGGGTCAGAGAATCTTACATTAAAGCAAATAGAGTCTTTAAATAAAGAAGAAAAGTTCAGAGAGATTTAAAATACTGACTTTGTCATTTTAATTAATTTCTTCAAAATATTTTTTCCAGGTTATCTCAAAACAATGCTTAGATGGTATCTAAATAATGTTATCTCTAAATAATCCCTGAGAGAAGCTGTTATAGTGTACACAGTGTTTGATACAGACTTTTATGTGATTGAACAATCTTAAAAAATCAAATTTCTTTAATTTTTGTTACCGTATATATTTCACTGTCATTTGAATGGCCTTTATGATCTTGTAACTCTTAAAACTCAACTTGTTTCTATGAATTATTTTTACCTTTGTTTAAAAACTTGTTCACCTTTCATCAGTGCCTAGTTCCAAGCCTTGTTTATTCCATTTTCATTTCCTCCTACCTTCCAGGTATTTACCTGGCTGGATGTTTGCAGGAATTCTATCTTTTCTCTATTACCACATCTTCACTCCATTTAGTTTCTCACCACCCCTCACCCAAATGCCTTGCAATTATCTTCTATTTTCCTGCCACCTGTCCTGCCCACTGACTGAAACGACTTCTACAACATTGCTCTAAAATTAGATCCAAGCACCAGGAGCACTGGAATTATGCAGAGTTGTTTTCACCTGGTTTCACAAAATAGCATGCGTAGAAGTGGAACATGCTTGTTAAAATGTATGTCTCCAGATAAACAAATTTCTTGTGAATTAAAAACAAAGGACTGCATTTGCATTTTTTGTTAAAGTCTTTGTTTGATGCAACACTTACAGCGTCTTACTTCCTATGCTGCTTCTAAGATGATGCCGTTATTTCTCTCAGGAAGAAGAAGTACAGAGCAGTTTACTAAGAATGTTAGCCCTGGAGTCCAACAAGAAGCAGCTCACACGTTAGACCTAACTCAGAGCTTTTCCACTGTCCACAGTGTTGTACATTTATTTAGCTTTTGGTCTAACCCATCTTGATCATGTCTTTTTTCTCCTTTCACTGAAAGAGAAGGCACAATGAAGGAAGCGACTAGATTTACAGAACAAAATCTACTCAATAACAAATATATTTATCTATCTAGCAATATCTTGTGAAAGTGAACAGGAGATGAAATGTATCAGAGAGCAATTATTATCCTGCTTCACCCCACCAGGATACAGAATAACAAAATAGACTCCTGCCTAGAAATGTGCTCATGTTCTTAATACTCATTCATAAAGTAACAGTATTTTACTTGGGCTTTGGTGAAGAGTAAGATAGAAAAGAATGAAACAATACAAAAGTGATAAGAATTCATGACACATTTGGATTTAGATCAGGTCTCAAATTCTAAATCTTGTATTCCACATGTTTACAAGTTATGTAAAATCTTTGTACTTGGTTTTGCCATCTTTTATAATTGGGGTTATAATAACTGTAGCTTCAGAAGTAATTGGTAATAACAATACTGGTTAAAATTTATTTTCAATTCACTCTATATCGGAATAAGCTGAGTGATTTACACACTTTTTTTTTCATTTTATCTTTCAGCAACATTGCGGGGTAGGTTCTCTAATGATCAAAATGAGAAAATTTAGGCATATCTTCTCTAACCTTACTTCATTAAAAGTTAGCAAACGTGCAATTCAATTCAAATGCAGGACTATGTGATTTTGGAACGTGAGTTTGAACTTCCATACAATACTAGACTGGATTAAATGATAAAATCTATATGAATGAAAGCAATGCCCAGAATGTGCTAAGTATATGTCACTTTCTCTTCTGTATGTGTATTGATAATATTAGGACCTGTCTTACTCACTTTATCATCACTGAGACAAAATCACCAAACACCCACAACCAAAAAGAGGCAAGGTTAATTTTGGCTCATGGTTATGTCCAACATCAGCCAGCTCCAAGGTGGGATGGTATGGTGCAAGAAAAGATGCTGACATCATGGCAGTCAGGAGGCACTGAGGGTAAAAGGAGGGATGGGGGAGGGAGGCACATTCTTCATTATCATTCCCCAATGACTCACTTCCTCCGACTCGGCCCCTCCTCCCAAAAGCATATTCAGCTCTGTCTGACCCATCAGTAGAGGATCCACTGGTGAGTATAGCACCCCCATAATTAAATCACCTTCCAAAAGCCCCACTCATGAAGCTTTGAGGGAACATTCTCAATCCAAACCATGACATTCTGACCCCACCTCCAAAGGAGTCATATGCATCTCTTTATGCAAAATGCCTTCAGCCCATCTCTAAGAGTTGCCAAGGTTTAAACAGTCTCAGCTTTCCTGAAGAGTCCAAGTGCAAACTTTCCTCTGAGATACAAGACAAACTCTTAGCTGAGAGCACCTGCAAAAATAAGAAAGAAAGTTAAACTCTTTCAATATACAATGGCATAGGATAAATATTCCCATTTCAAAAGGGAGAAATTGGGGATAGAAATAAATGGGAACAAAACAAGAAACCTAGGAGTACAAATCCTGCAGCTGCATGTATGGAACAAATAGAAGATGAGAATTCCAAGGGGCCAGGGTAGCTCTGCCCCTACATCATTGCTGCTTGCAGCTTTCATTGGGGTGGTTGTTCTCACTGCTTGAATCTTTTCTCAGGTTTTCCACATTCCTGGCATCTCCAGCTTCCTGGGGTCTCCACTGCACTTTTAGTTTCACTTTCACAGCTTCATGCATTACTCTCTCAGGGGCACAGTGCCTGGACTTCTGGGACTTCTTCTGAAATCTGGGGGAAGGCTTCCCTGACCCCACAACTCTTGCCTTCTGCATGCAACCAGAACCTCATGGAAAATGTCAAGGTCTGCCACCAGCTCCAGCAATAGCCAGGCCCCCTTGGATAATGCCTGCAGAGGCCTCTAAGTGACTAGATGGCTGAGCACTGTGAACTGGTCCAGGGCAATTAATGCCCTAGGATGCCCTTCTGGATCAGTGTCCCCAGGGACTCTCTTCTCAGGTGAAAGCTTTACAGTTTTTCATCCTTGAGCCTGCAAAGGATGAAGTTTGGTTGATTTTTGAGATGCTCTCAAGCCATCTTTCCTATTGTCCTGATGCAAAGTGCAGTTTCTTTTTTAATCTTTTAATATATGTTAATTTTTTTAGCAATCAAACTCTCCTCAGGCCACAGGTTCACAGATTCCAGTTTCACACTGTCCAATTTTACAGGTCCAAACTTTACAGGAACTTCCTTTCTGGTCACTAGCAAATTTTTTAAAAAAACTATTCAGCTCAGCTTTTTTGTCCTGCTTCTCATGGTAGATATGGTTAAAAGCTGCCAGATGTACCCATACCACAGCCTCAATATTTGGACTGCCTTAAAATTTCCTCTGCAAGCTTAATTAGTCTCTGGCCTCAAATCTCAGTCTCCCATAAAGTCTCAGGACATGAGCTATATGTAGAAAAATTTTCTGCCAGGGCATAGCACACATGTTGTCAAGTCCAACTGTCAATGGAATCCTTGATTCCAACTGAAACTTCCTGAGCCTGGCCTCCACTGTCTGCATTTCTGTTGGCATTCTGGTCTGGACCATCAATCTTGGCTTACTGCATTCTAGGGCTTCTCTAGCTGGCCTCTCCATAACTTTCTGAACTCCTTCTGTGAGACAGTTCCAAAGGCTTTTAAATTACATGGTCAGATATTAGTCAGAATAATGACCCCACTCCTTACACCAAAATACATCTTAGTCTCTTTCTCTCTTTTTTTTTTTTCTCTTTTAAATTCTTTTACTGGTACATTTTAGGCATACAATACATTTACATTTCTCTTTGGAAACTTGTACCTTTACATGATGCATCTTGGTTCTTACTGTTTTCCCTTAGTCTCTTTCTTGTTGAGAAAATATATCTGACACTCACAAGTTAAAGGAGGGGAGTTTTATTTTGGCTCATAGTTATATTCTATGGCTGGCTGGCTCCAAGACATTAAGGCATGGTGGAAGGGTCCAGGTAGAGGAAAGCTGCTCACATTAAGGTGGCCAGGAGACAGAGACTAAAAGGAGGAGCTGGAGTGGACCTACCTCCATACAGCATGTTCAGTTCTGTCTGAATTCATCAGTGGATGAACTGACTCATGAGTGTAGCACCTCCATAATCCAATCTCCTTCCAAAAGCCCTACCTCTGAGCACATGAAGCTTTGGGGGGACATTTTTGATCCAAACTGTAACAGTAGCTAAATAATGAAATCAAAGTGATTTTTCTTTTATTTTTCAGACTCATATATTAATAGGTCTAACAAAGTTTTAAAATATTTTTAAGGGCCAAGGATTTAGCTCAGTGGCACCATGCCTGCCTGGCAAGCACAAGCTCCTGAGCTTGATCCCTGGCACACACACACAAAAGATATTAAAAATGGATGAGGGAACAAAAAGAATGTTTTGGAAAAAGCAAAGAATCAAATGACTTTAAGAAGATGATACATGTTGTCCAACAGATGAGAGAAGAGGAAGTACTTTGTCCCATACATAAGTTTATACATTAAAAAGTTATTTTTAAAAAGAAATATTTTGTATAATTATTTTCATTGATTTTACAGACCCTTTGTTGCAAAGTTATTCATTTTCCAATAGATATTAAATGCCTTATGTCCCAAATAAAATTGACTTTGAGTTGTTATGACCTAGTTTATTTCTATGAGCCATATTCCTGGGAACTCTTTAAAATTGAAAATGTTCAGTTCTTCATTAACATCCTGATTTACACATCCCTGGTGTTGTTACAGCCGCTTTATTTGGAATAGGTCCATTATTGGAAAAGCTTTGGTGGGATCAGCAACTAATGTTCTCCTGCTTCACTGGACATATGCTGAACAACCAGGAGTATTCACAACCAAAAACCAAACAAACAAAATGCTTGATAAGTACAATAAAGGTAATAAAATTAGATATTTCTAGATTTTTGGCAAGATAATGTATTAATGTCCAGTCATTTATAAAGCTAGGTGAATAGAACTTGCTATGATTGTTTCATTAACTTGCTACTTAGCAGTTCTACCTGGACCTGTTATAAATATAAATCTATTGTTCTTAGTCAAATAATAAATTAATCTCCACCTCTCTCCAGATCTAACTAGTATCTGAGTATAGACTCCATATTATAGTTCCCTAAATATCTCATTCTAAACTATGTAGTATGCCACCTTTTTGCTATGAGAATAGGCTTGGCCAATCATTGAGTTAAATACTTTCATATTCTAGTATAGATCTTTCCAGGCTTATGTTAAGTTATATCTTGTTAAACCTATCCTGTTATCAATAGTGTGCCTTAGTCCCTTTCCTGGTGACTGGACACAATATCTGACACTCACAGCTTAAAGGAGGAAAGGTTTCTTTTGGCTCATGGTTTGTAGAGTTTTCAGTTCATAGTTGGCTGGCTCCAGGGCAGAGGGGCATTGAGGAGGAGAAACAGTTGATGGCAAAGCAGGGCAGGCAGAAGGCAGCCAGCAATGAAGTATCAAATGGCAAGTGGCTGGCAGGAACAGCAGCTGCCCTTTTTCTGTCCCTTATATTCTGTCCAGACTACATGCCCTTAGCATGGGTAGCATTCACACCCAGGGTGGGCCTTCCCATTATCCACACCCAGAACTATGCCAGACAAATCAGTGGACTAATTTAGTAACCACACACCTTTAATCCCACTATTACATATTCCAGGTCCAGCCACCTCTGAAAAGCCCCACCTATGACTGCATGAGGCTTTGAGGAGACATTTAGACACAGACATAAGACCCATATTAACCCATCTCTTCTGCCAGACCCCACCTCCTAAGTGCAAGTCAGCTCTGAGCCTCGTAACCCCATCACCTTCCAAAGCCCTGCCTATGAGCACATGAGGCTCTTGGGGGACATCTAGGTATAAACCATAACATAGTATAAATAGAAAAAATCATTTAATACATCTAGACTTCTGAACATCATAGCCTAACAATATGGTGGTACACTGCACAGTCTGTTGTTCACCCTCATCCTTTTGTGATAGACTGGAAGATGTGGCTTGATGCTACCAGCTAGCATTGCCAGTGTCATACCACATTGGCTAGCCTGATGTATTCATCTGCTTTCTCTTGCTATTAGTGAATACTAGAGACTCGGTAGTTGAAAAAGAAAATAGGTCTATTTGGGGTCACCATTCTGGAGGCTGAAAAGTCCAAGAGCATGGTATTTGCATCTGCTCAGCTTCTGGGGACTCTATGCTCCTTCAAGTCAGACAAAAGTCAGTTAGAAGACTGGAAGATGGAGAAGAGGCAAAACATAAGGGACAGCCACACTTTCTGAAAACCCACACTAGCAAATGTGAGCCCAGTCCTCTTAGAAAGGGATTGATTCTTCTCAATGAAATAATCATGTCATGAATGCCCCATGGCCTCCATACAGTTATGTTGGGGATGTTATTTCAACATGAGTTTTAGAGGAGACAAACCATATTCAAACCATACCGCATGAGGAAACATCAAAACTCAAAGTAGTTTCTACTGACCCACACCACTTTCACACCCTTCTCATGTGAAAATCTAGATTCAACAACCATAAGTTGGGGACTACTAATTTTACCCTCATTTGATCTTTAAAATAGGCAGACGTTATGAGTCTTATCTCCATGTTACTTACTCCCAAGACAGTGGGCTAGGTAATGACTGAGATACTGAGCTCATATACAGGGGAGGAAAGCTTTCTCAATATAAAAAGCATGCCTTTTTAAACCACCGTATGATCTTATTTTTCTAACTTTATCCCCCCTCCCTTTCCCAGGTAATTTGCTCTTGAATAGTTTTTCCCTTTGGGCCTTAGGCATCTGGCTCCTTTATGACTTCCCTAGCTTCTGTCTTGCTCTTTCAGCAGTTCTCCGCAATCATTCCTGAAGTCAGCGTTTCCCATAACTGCAGTGATGAGGGTCTTTGATTTGTAATGTATACATTTTCAGAATATATAATTGAAAAAAATCATTGAGGAGGTTTCACTACTTTTTTCATGAGTTCATGGAAACTAAACAGAAATAAACGTGATTGCATTAAAGAGACTAATTCAATGAAATAAATATTCTCTGCTTCTAGTAGGGTTAGTGATCGGAATCTGGCTTACTGCGCACATTGAAGACTTCTATTCCTGGCTCAGTCTTCTCCACCGCACATCCTCAGTAACACATCAATGCTCTCTAAGGAAGCTTCCATCTCAGTTGTTTCTCTCGTAACCTCTGAGGTCTATTTCTTCCACCTCACCTCAGTCATGTGCTCCTTGGGTATATATTGGATACTGATATAGTCATCATCAGCAACTGAGCTCTTAGATCTACATTTCAAATATTTTAATGTCTACCCTTAATTTTCCCTACCTCTAAGATATTTTCTCTAAACCACATCTTCTTTAATTCTTCAACTTCACTGAGACAAACCATGGACTCCACCCTTTCTATCTGTGCTAGTTAGCTGCTTTTGTAACACAATAGCTGAGATAATCAACTTACAAGGAGGAAAGGTTTATTTTGGCTTGCAGTTTGGGAGGTTTGAGTCCATAACCAAATTACTCTGTTGTGTTGGTCCCATGGTACCACTGTGCATCATGGTGGAAATACCTCAAGACGAAGTGAAAGAGCAAGTGACCCACATCCCACAATTCCCCTTGGGGACACATTCCCAGTGACTGGACTCACTAGGCTCCACCTCTTAAAGATTTCCACTACTATCCAAGAGCATCAAGCTAAGATTTTAACTTAAGAGCCTTTGGGAAATATCCAAATTGAAACTACAGCATTCTACCTCTGGCCCATAATGGGCCATGCAAAACATTTTCAGCCCACCCCCCAAAGTCTAACCATTCCAGCATTTGTCAGAAGTACAAGTTCAAAATCTCTTCTGAGACACAAAGCAAACTCAGCAGTGAGCTCCTGAAAACAAAACAAAAAAATAATGAGTTGCATATTTCTAAGATATAATGGTAGAAGCAGCACAGGGTGAACATTCCCGTTCCAGAATGGAAGAACAGGGAAATAGTAAGGATGGGTTTGACCAAAAAGAGACTAATCTACCCAGAAGGGTAACATTAAATCCGTTCATTAAGTCCATGTCCAGCATCTGGAGCACCTGGTGAGAGGTAGCCTCCCAGGGGCTTGGTCAGCCATTCCGCAATGGACTTGCTGGCTGCAGCACACACAGTGTCTCTCCTGGGTGGACTCTGCAGGCTGACAGCCCCTTCTCTCTGGCAGGGGTTCCCTGTTCCCAGCACCTCTATTTCCTCGGGATCTCCACTGCAGCTCTGATCTCACTCTTGCAGCCACACATTATGCTGTCAGGGGCTGCTTGCAGAGACTCTGAAGCCAGGACACAATGTCTAGCCCGCTAGACCTGATGCAAGCCTCCCTGACTGCATAACTCTTGCATCCTGCAAGCCCGTAAACCCAGCACCATGCAGACAAGGCCAATATCTATCTGCTGTTAGTGTGAGTCATACTGGGGCCCATTTGAACTGTGGCTAAAGCAACCTTTGAGTCCCTTGCTGGCTTACACAGTCCTAGGTGGGCAGAGGACCTTGGAACTTTTCTCTCTAAAACCCTGCCCTGGAGTTGCTGAAATAATTTGCACTTGCACATCTTTGAGCCTGGGGTCCTGCTGGTTTCTCAGATAACCTCCAGTCATTTTTCTTACTCTCCTGGTACAAAGTGCTTGACTTTTATCATTTTATTTTATTTTATGCAGTTTAGGGAATTGAATTCAGAGCCTTTTCTCTGAGTTACATCCCTGGGGCCTATTTTTATTTTTTATCTTGAGACAGGATCCCACCAAGTTGCTAAGTTGCCCAGCCTGACCTCAAATCTGCCTTGTACTCCTGCCTCAGCCATGCAAAATGTTGGAATTACAGGTATGTGCCGCAGTGCCCAACTTTGGTTTCTTTTTAACAATGTCAATCTCTTTTAGCAGCTATACCCTACATGGCTGCACCTTTAAACCTGACTAATTTTGCCAAGCTGTGAAGTTTTCGAATCTTTCCACTCTGCTTTTTGCTTCTGCAAATTTTGCTAAAAACAGCCAGTAATAGCTATGCTGCTGCCTGAGTACTGTGCTGGCTTGAAATTTCTCATGCCAGATAAACTCATCTGTTACCTTTAAACTCTGCCTTCCAGAAAGTCTCAGCGCACTGGAAAATGCATCCAAATTCTTTTTCACTGTGTAAAAAGCATTGAACTCTCAACATGGTCCAGTTCTCAATATGATCCTTATTCACTCCTGAAACTCAGTGAGCATAACTATAGCTGTCTGCATTACTGTCAGCATTCTGTCAGCCCTCACCAGAGTTACCTGTTAAAATCCAGTCATAACATTCCAGGGTTTCCCTGGCTCCCTCCTCCATACTTTTCCAAACTCATCCTGGAAATGTTTCTCTGTGTCGTCTTTCGTATCATCTCAGGTACATTCACAGCAATGGCCCCACTTCTCAGTAGCAAATTTCTGTGTCAGTCAACTTCATATTACTGTAACAAAATACCTGAGATAACCAGCTAAAAAGATAAAAGTTTATTTTGGCTCACGGTTTTGGAAGTTCCAGTCCATGACTGGGAAGACCTGACACTGGGACAGGAAGTACACCCTGGAGCAGAGTTGCTCACCTCAGGGTGGTCAGGAACTCAAGAGGCCAGGGTCTTCTTAACCTCTTCAAGGGCATCCTCCTCCCATCACCTACCTGGTCCCATCTCTTAAAGGTTTCTGCTCCTTCCCAATTCACCAAATTGGGGGCTCGGCTCTTGCAGAGACTTTGAGGGCCAAGGATAGAACATCTTCCTTAAATTATAATTCCACCTCAGCAAATATCCCTAGCTCACTTGCTTATCGCTCTGCTGCTTTATCACCTAGTATATCCCTAACAACAGAACCGGTAAGTGATTTGCTTTCCTGCATCTGCACCTAAGGAAATACTACCAGAGGAAGTCACACGGTGCTTGTTTCACTCTAAATTCACAATGACAAACTTCAAGCAAGTCTCTGGTTCTGCACATTAGCGCAGCTGTGTTTTCCTGTGAAATTTATTTCTCACCCTCTAAACTAATGATTTCACACTTTGTCCTGTCTGCACCTATCTGCTATTTCCTCCTATTATAGCAAAGTATCCCTCCTGTTTTTTTGTTTATTTAGGTTGGACACTTTTCATCTTTGTAAGAATGTGACTCTTTTAACACAGCTATCCCATCATCACCTCTTTCCTTTTTAAAAATCTCTGCTTCAGCCAATCAGAATACTCTGTCAGCAGCCTCCTTTTCTATGGGATCGTTTTCTCCTTTCTGGTCTTTATGTTTCCTACCAGTATCAAACCCGCCAGAAAGTTCTTCCCTGGCTCCTATATCATATACCCCCTAGTTTCTTTTGTTTGTTTGTTTTGTTTTTTGAGACAAGGTCTTGCTATGCAGTTCAGGCTGGCTTTGAATTCACTATGTAGCCCAGGCTGGCCTCAAACTTGTGATGATCCTCCTGCCTCAGCCTCCCGAGTGCTGGGACTACAGGCATGTGCTGCTAGGACCAGTACCCCCTTATTTCTACACAATTCTTTACTTCCCTTCCATTGTCATATATTTTGCAAGGATTATCTGTGGTTTCTATGCTTATCTTATCGGACACTAAAGCATCTTTCAACATAGTTTAGTGCTCTCTCTTTAAACAACCCTTTTATCAATATTTATATAACTGGGTGTCTTAGTTCTTTTCTTGTGAGAGGAAAGGATAATTTTGGCTCATAGTTTGTGGAGGTTTCAGCTCATAGTCTGGCTTTAAGGCATGGCGGCATGACAGAGGAGCCTGGCAGAGAAGAATTGCTCAGGAAGTGGCAGGCAGGAAGAGGATGTGGTTAGAGATGGAGAAGGAGGGAAGGAGAACTACCATTGCAGGCCACGCCCCCAGTGACTCACCTCCTCCAAGGAGGTTTCACTCCCAGCTCACGTTTAACTCATCACTGGGCTAATCCACTGCTGAGGGTCACACTGAAATGCTCCAATCACCTCTGAAAGCCCCACCTATGAGTGCATGAGGCATTGGGAGACATCTAGATATCAACATAACACTGTGCTGGATTGGTTTTCTTCTAAATGTTTTAGCTCTTTTTTTCTCCATTCAGCAGTTAGAAGTCTGTGTGGTGCTCAGTCATTGTTGGATTTAGCCTTTATATTTTCTGGCTATTTAAGCCTAGCACATCCTGTGACTTTGAAAATCATCTTTATGCTATAAATTCTTATATTTATATCTACATCATGGACCTTCTTTTTGACCCTCTTCTGATAAAGAAAGGAAGAAATTTTTTCACTTTTACATAATTAGTAAGCAACCCAGAACTAACATATCCAGAAATAAAACTATTATGTTTTCTTGCAAGACTGTTTTCCATCCAGTCTTCTCTCGTTTCCACTCAATGGCAGTAAAATCCCATTGGTTGCTCAATTCAGGAACCTAGTAGTCCTCTCCAAAAATTCCTTCTCTTTCGATTCCACTTCCAGTTCAATTCTTGTTCCACTGGTTCTATACAATACATTTCAGGATGTCTGCTGCACTCTATTCTCATTGCTTTTACCTTAGTGGAAGTCACCATCATCTCCAACTTTGTTCGAATTATCTCCTCACTTGTCTTCATAGTTTCACTGCACTCTTAGAATCTTTTCACTAAACCCTTATCTGATTGTGCTATTTTCTACTGTAAAACTCTAAGGAAATCTACTCTAGTTTCAAAACCATTTCTGAAATGTACTTTTTCAATTTATTGATTTCTACTAATACATTTAGCAGTAGGTTTTTCTTTCTCATGATTCCCTATCAGCCTTCATGGTGTACAAGTTACCTGCATGGCTTATAGTATTTAATATAAAAAAGCATTTTAGACTTTGCTCTGATTTCCACTTAATTTACTAGGAAAAGTGCTAATGAATAGAAAACTTTGTGGACAATTTCTTTGACAAATAAAACTTCAGCTTAGTTATTCAAAGTGAAAATTAATGCAAGTTTTTTTTCTGATTATTCAGGTCACATTCCTATTGCAGCTTTTGCTTAGCTGTGAAATAGGAGCAAAATCCAGTGTGTGCAATAGTTTTCATACCACTGTTAAATACTGTACTGTGCTGTTTATCTATTCATTCTAATTTTTTACTTCAGATTGAATCCCGCCAAGAACCCTAGGGGACAGGGTTAAAGCCAATATGGATTAAAGTTCTTAGAAAACTATTCATGACACAGAGTACATAATGGAGTGTATATTCTGCACAAAGCGGGATTAAAAATTCAATTTGATTGATAATATGTTACTGAATGTTATACTGGAATGGTGCTGCTCTGCTAATAGCAATTAAATATCTGCCTTGCTTATATCAAAAATTTTATAATTTGGTTGAAAAGAACTGTCTAAAGTCGAAACTGGACTCAGCAGGACTGCAATTTTATTTCAGTACTTTTCAAAAAATACACTTATCTCTTTGTTAATAAGTGTAAACAACATGGACATTAATGCTTCAAGTGCCATTTTTTAATTGAAGGTGTTTTACCCAAAGTAATTTGACTATGTCTTTCTATCATAGTAAAAAAAAAAAAAAGAGTTTGGAATGATCTCTTCCTCCTACATTTAGTTATGAGTAAACAAAATGTTATAAAACACCTAGAACTTTCAGGTGACTGCAGCCATGGGACACCTGAGCAGCAACACCCTGGTTATTGTTCCTCAATAACCAGACCCACAGAAACTGTGAAAAAAAAAGAAGAAAAGCAATGTCTATTGTCTTTCTAAGTAGCTAAATTTGGGTTACATTGCTATGCAGTAACAGATACTGGCTACACCGGCCATTCAAAGCAACCATCTTGGAAGTAGAATCTGTAAATATCCTACTGCTGCCACTGGAAAAGATACGATGCTTCATTGAGCCCCATCCAAATGGCAGATTTGTGAACCAAGTAAATGATTATTTTTAAGAGACAGAGATTCAGCATAATCAGTTGTCTAGCTGGGACATATAGTGATAAAGTCATATGTTCCTACTTTCAGCAAGTTTACTGTAGAAAGGCAGAAAAATACACTCACACAGGTGATACGCTGTGGTGAGGAACTGGGTCCTGGAGTATAGAGACCTGTCTGACCTAAACACAACTGCAGGAACTCCGAGATGGCTTCCCAAGTGAAAAGTATCTGAGCCTTTGAAGAAAAGAAAATTTTATTCTATTATTTGTAAATGTGGCATGTCCATATAAATAAGTATTATCTACTGTTTCATTCCTCACCCTTCTTGGAAATCCGAGTATATACCTTTCCATAAATATTGTTAAATTATAACTATGTTCATACAAATGCAGTTTTGTACTGTTGGTTGTATTGTAGTCATAGAAGAAGTCAATATTTGACAGTAATAAAGACCTTTAGAATCTCTGATTAAATTAAAACATATTCTAGCTTTTGCTAATCATCACCATAGATGTGGACAAGGCATTTCAGCCCACTGTATCAAATCCAAGACATTTATGCTGACTGTAGGGCAGGATTCCAGATATTTATTGTTGGAATCTTTCTTGAATTCCTAAGGTTCCCCAGATTGGGAAACCAATCTAAGGAGCAAGCCACCATAAGTACTCTGATCCCAAAGCAGCTTACACAGGTCACCAAGAAAAAGAGCTACCATTTCTCAGATACAGAGTTCTTCAAGATAGTGATGAAACTGGGTAGACATGCAACTGTACACTCATCACATGCACTGCTCTTGGAGAGGTCCTTGTCTTAGTCACTTTCCTCTTCTCTGGAACAAAATTCCCGACACTGGCAACTTAAAGAGGAGAGGTTTCTTTTGGCTCACCTTTTAGAAGTTTCAGTCCTTGCATGGTCAGCTTGCCCAGGACAGAAGTGGCATGGAGGAAGGGCCTGGCCAGAGGAATTCTACTCCGGATTTCTAGAGAGAAATCAGAGCATGAAGAGAGCAGCCAGCTCTGCTGCTCCCTTACAGTTTTCTTCAGATGATCCAGATTCCTGGTTTCTCCAGAACTTTGGGATCTCACCCTGCACCTTCAGCTTCACACTCACAACTTCACACACTGCCCTCTCAGGCCTCCCTGGCCTCCCAGAACTTCTGAAGTCTGGGTGAAGCCTTCTTGACCCCATAACTCTTGTATTCTGCATGAACCTAAAACCAGCACCATGTGGATGATGTCAGGGTCTGCCACCAGCTGGAGCAGTATCCAGGCATCCTTCTCTCTTGGCTGTAGGGGTACGACCAATTTCTCCTCTGTTCCATCTTTGCAGGCTGCAACTTTACTGGAGCTTCCTTTCTGGCCAAACTCACAGTTTCAAATCATTCTGCTGGGCTCTTTGCTCTTGATTTTCAACATAAGTCTGGCTAAAGGCTCCCAACAGTAGCCATGCCACTGCCTCAACATTAGACTGCTTTGAAATTTCTTTGGCCAGATTAATTAGTCCACCACCCCTATTCTTAGTCTCAGGTAAAGTCTCTAAACTCCAGCAAAATGCAGACAAACTTTTTGCCAAGGTATAACACATATTGTCCAGCAGCCAATGAGGCCCTCCTTCCCATCAGAAACCTTCTGAGCCTGGTCTTTACTGGAAAAATTTCTATCAGCCTTCTAGTCTAACCAGAATCTCCCATCAAGTATAGCCTAAGGTGTCCCAGCTCTACTTTTTCAGCTGGCATCTCCAAACCTTTCCAAACTCTTCTGACAAGCCGATCCCAAAGGCTCCTGAATCACATGGCCAAGTATAGTCATAGCAATGATCCCACTCCTCTGGTACCAAATTCTGTTTTAGTCACTTTACTTGTTGCTGAGACAAAAGTACCTAAAACCTACAAGTTAAGGGAGGAAAGATTTTTTGTTTTGGTTTGGTTTTTTCCTCACAGTTTGTAGAGGTTCCAGTCCATAATCAGCTGGCTCCAAGGCAGGGTGGGAGGGCAGACAGGCATTGCAGAGAAGAAACAGTTCATGGCAGGCAGAAGGTAACAAAATAAGCAAGCAAGGGTCAACCACAGATCTTTCTATCCCTTATATCTTAACCAGGATACTTAGGGCGGGCAGCACTCACACCCTTAATCCTGGTGCCCTTGATCCTAGCATTGAACCATGAATCAATCCCAGCATCACACACTCTAGATCCAGCCACTTCTGAAAAAGCCCCATTTATGACTGCAGGAGGCTTTTATGGGACATCTAGACACAGGCCATAACACAAACCTTTGCTAGAAAGTGTGCCATGCCAAACCTGGGGGTTCAATTACTAAAAAAGAAGGAAAAAGGGGCAATGAAAACAATACGAATCTGTGAAGACAAAATATAGAATTGCAATATTCTATTTCTAGTTGCAATTTCTCTAAAGGTTATTTTACATAGTAGATGCTGAATCAATATTGTTAAATAGCTATGTAGAATAGATGCTTACATAGAATAAAAAATGTAATTGTCTTTCCTTCTGGGACCCAGACTTTCAAAATTCTCTTAAGACTCTTCTGATATTAAGGAACAGAAAACCACCTGGGAATCTTATACTTCTCAGAGAGGAGTGAAGTAGAAATAGAAATTTCAAGTGGAAAATTAAGTTACTGTGCATGTCTCCAGCAATATATTGCCTCCCAGAAGTTGACACTTGCCTATATTGGGTCTATATATCTCTACCACTAACCCCTACCACACTCAGGCTTGGCTGATTTTATATGTGCACATATTCAGACAAAGAGTAAAACTTTAATTTTTATCACAACATCCCAGGTGTAGCACATTCTATTAAAATCTTTCAGATTTTACATTTCTGGGGTGGGAATCATCCTGACCCAACTTCCCTTTTCCAACAACTCCAGATAATACTGGCCAGCCTATGTGGGTTTCTCTGTTAAATATTTGCTTGTGGCTCAGCCATCATTGTCATGTGTCTTTTTTTTTTTTTAGCCTCAAATAGGAAAAAAGCAAAGTTCAAAGGTCTATGTTTGTCAAGGGGTAGCTTCTTTATAAAAAATGAGAGAGGATAGGGCGGGCAGGAAAAAATGCCAGTCTTGTACTCTGAAGTCATTTGCCAACAGCATCAATAATCACCACACCACAGTCATCGTCAAGCATGATCATCCTTATAAATCTGACATTGACTTTACACTTAACGGAAGGGACTTCATGAGACAGACATCTTAATGCATCAATTCAAATAGCAAAGTGAATGAGTTTAAGACTACTGAAAAGCTAAATAACTGCTTAGCTTGCGATACTTTTAGAAGGACTATATAATACAACAGGAAGTTGGAGACACCATTATTAACTGAAGAGATTTCAAAGGAAACAAAAACAGAGAAACACAAGGATTGTAAGAGAAAAGAAAGGGGTGAGTTAGAAAGAAAGTAATATAAAATCAAACAAGGCATATTTGTGTGGAGAGCTGGGTGTAGATGTCTATAAAATATCTATAAAAAGATACATTTCAAAAACTTTCAGAAGCCAGGCATGGTGGTGTATGCCTGTAATCCCAGTATTCAGGAGGCCAAGCAAGAGGATCACCATGAGTTTGAAGCCAGCTTGAAATATACAGTGAGTTCGAGGCCAGCCTGAACTACATAGTAAGACCCTGTCTCAAAACAAACAAACAAACAAAACCCCCCACAAAACTAAAACAAAATTAGCTTGAGTATCACTTAATGGTAGCAGAAAGGCAGACAGAAAAATCATTTTCATAGAATTGTATATGAAGGAATTTTTATAATGAGTGATAGGAAAATGTCAATATTTTGGGTTTATATTAACTCACGAAACAAGAAGGAGGGCATGCTATTCATAGAGAACTTCTATTGGAATAATCTATACATATTTATTGTATGTCTAGTATGGGCCTAGTGCACACTGGCCTTGTGTACAAATTTGCAAATGTTCAGTGTTCTTTGAATGTAAAGTTATCTAGAAGGTGACACAAGTATCTGAGAAAATTTCTCTTATACTCTTTTTCTATAATTGTTAAGGACAGACATAGTTCTGTGGCAAATCTTGAGCTAATATAATGACCACTGAAAAAAATACTAGCTGTATCTGTGCCCAAAACATTGGTATTAGGAAATATGACAAGTTTTTGTTTATTACATAATCATAGACAGTCAATAAATGAAATGTTTAATAGGCAAAAGTTCCCTAACACCATGTTCACAATTTGAGAAGGATATAGATGCTTCTTGAAGGTATTTTTGGATGTGATGAACATTTAAATCAGTGGACTTTGAATAAAGCAAATTACCCTTCCTTTTAGAACTGACCTTTATTTCCCCCTTTATTTTGTAAGAAAGCTTTAAACTTGGTGTCTTGTAACAAAAAAAAAAACAAAAATCTTTACATACGGAATCCTTTTCCAAACAGTAATGTTTGATGTTGGTGTTGTGGTTGGATATTGGTGATGGATTCTTTGTAGAGATGGATAATTGCTTTGTTCTCCATTGCCATTGCCCAGGTATGGATGGTGGTTGTGCGAGATCTAAGTTCACTCCAAAATATGTAGGTTTCAAAGGACTCAAAGTCTCAAGACATTTCTACCAGTACAAAAGTTTCATCAGTCCTCATTTCTTATGCTTTCCATCATTCCACACTGGTATTATGGCTCAATAAGTGTTTGCTTGTATAGTAACCTCGCACCATACTTGCATGGTAGTACATATTTGCTTCTCCTGTGATATGGTTGGTGGTCAGAAAATATATGGAACTAACAGTAAACTGAGGCCAAGTAACTGGCATACTCACAATAACAAGTGTTGAAACTTAGAGATTCTTTCTCTATTTTACCATGCTGGCTATATCCGCATGACCTCAGAATAGGTCATAGATATATGAGGCAGGAGATAAGGGTTCTCACAAAGGTGACAAGCATGAATGTTCATCTGTTTTATGTATCACTATACACACACACACACACACACACACACACATGCACAATCAACAAAAATATGCTCCCTTACTTCTATAGATAATGTCAGGACATGCAGAATACTACTGGGGGATTGTCAATAATTAGACAGATAGTAAAGCAATGGTCTATAACAAAATAAAAACTAGAATCTAAAGAATATTCTTCAATATTGTGAATAAATGATGATTCATTCACTAAGAGTATGCCACTAAGAGTCTGCCAGTGTGACAAAAAATAAAGGCTGCTGATAAATGGCTTTCAAAATCATATTCAAATTGCTTATTTGGGAAACTAAATTATAATAGTTATCTTGGTCAACATTTATCATTAAGTGAAATAGGCAAACAATGAAATAAGCTGATTTCAAACTATTATTTAATGATTCATTTTTTCTAAGTAGAGTTATAGACGCACATTCAGTATCACTAGACCAATGTGCTCTGAATTTAAAAAAAAACATAGGTATCACTTGTTACCTATTATATTCACATCTTAAAAATAATTTTGATACTTTGACATATCCCATACCTTGAGTTTTTGAAAATATGTTTAAGAACTTTATTTTTACAATAATTTTAGGATCACAGTACAATTTAGCAGAAAGTATAGTTCCCGCATTCTTCCATTCCTCTTCACAAACACCTTTTCAAACAATTGCCAATCCCCTCCACAGTGGTACATCAGCTACAATCAGTGAACACACAGTGACACATCATTACTGCTCTGAGTCCTTGGTCTCCATTAGGGTTCTTCATTGATGTTTACATTCTGTGGACTTCAATAAATATATAATGCCATGTATTCACAATACACAGAATAGTTGTACTGCCTTAAGAGTCTTCTTTACTCTCCTTATTCCTACCTCTCTCCCTCCTAATCCCCAACAACCACTTTTCCTTCTTATTGTCTACATAGTTTTGCCTTTCCCAGGGTGTCTATGACTGAAAGATAACGGTATGCTATGATCACCCATGTCCAGGTTTTTGTGTGAACATAAGTTTTCAATTCACTTGGGTAAATACTAAGGAACATGGTTGCCAAATCAAATCCTGAGAGTGTGTTTGGTTTTGTAAGAAATGGATACACCGTTTTCCAAAGTGGCTGACCTGTACTGCATTCCCATAAATCACAGATGAGAGTTTCCACTGCTTCTTGCCAAGTTCCTTGCCAGCAATTGGAGTTGTCAGTATTTCGGATTGGTCACTCTAACAGATATGCACAAGTGTCTCTTGTTGTTTTAATTTGCAGTTCCCTAGTGATATATGCTAATGAACATCTTTTCATTTGCTTGGTTTCTGTATGTGGATCTTCCTCAGTGACATCTATATTTAGATTATTTTTGCATATTGACATTCAGTTGTTCTAGTGCTACATTAAAAGACTATTTTTCCTCCATTATATTGTCTTTGCTCCTTGGTCAAAAACCACATTACTATGTTTATGTGGGTCTATTTCTGGACTCTACACCCTTTATCTGTCTCTTCTTTTGTCATTGACATACAGTGTTGATTACTAAGCTGCATGGCAAATCTCGAAGTCAGATAGTACCAGTAACCTGTTCTTCTGTTTCAATATCTTTCTCTATCCATTCATTTTTCTCTTTCTCTATTTATTATTTATCTTAATCTTTATTTTTTATTTATATATCATTTATCTTCATCTTTATCCATTTATTTTTAAGTTATATGTTTTATATATAAACTGGAATTATTGTGAGCATTTTTGGCTCCTGTGTTTGTCAGAAACAAAAAGGCAGATACTTTTTCTATCTTTGGTTTGATTTTATTTTTTTCTTTCTTAGCATATTTATTTTACTGGGGTTTTTTGTTTTGGTTTGTTTTGGTTTGGTTTGACTTTCTTCAGAGGTTGCCCTGCATCGTGGGTGTCCAAACTTTTGGCCTGTCTGGGCCACATGTTGGTAAGATACGAGCTCTCTTGGAGTTCCCTCTGGGGCTTGTGTGTTCCACCCCTACAGACTTGTTGTTGCAGCACACACACACCCTTCCTCTTGTGCTGAATCTGCTCACTTCCTGTGGTTTTCCTTAGTGACACTCCGTGTTCCTCACACCCTCAATTTCCTGGGGTCTCCACTGCGCCTTTGGCTTAAGTCCTGCAGCTTCACACACTGCCTTTCAGGGACTCCTTGTCTGGTCTTCCGGGCCTTTCTTTGGGATCTGAGTGGAAGCCGTCATGACCCCACAACTCTTGCATTCTGCAAGGCTGAGGAAAGCAGTATCATAGGGACAATGCCAAGGTCGGCCACCAGCTCAGAGCTGGAGCCTCTTGGGTCATGGTGGGAGCAGCCTCTAAGTAACCAGGTGGCTGAGAAGGGTGAAATGATTCCCAGGGAACCAACTCCCTAGGCTGCTTTTCTCTAGTAGGGTGCCCAGAGCCTCTCTTCTCAAATGAGGGTTAACATATTTGCATCCTTGAGCTTGTGATGGTTGGGGTCTTGCTGATTGCTGAGATGCCCTCGAGGCATCTTTCTTCTTGTCTCAGTTTAAAGTGCTTCATTTCTTTTTCATGGTACTAATCTCTTTTAGCAACCACACTTCCTTTGGCCCCCAACTTTACATGTGCTTTTCTGGGGGGATCTAAATGTAAGTATTTCAGACATTATGGTCTATTTCTTATTTTGATCCTCATTAAAGGCAGCCACCAGTACCTATGCCATAGCCTGAATGTTGACTTACCTTGAAATGTCCTCCACCAGATCAATTAGTCCACTCACCCTTTAGCTACCACAAAGTCTCAGGATATGGGCAAAATGTGACCTTTTGTGTGTGTGTGTGTGTGTGTGTGTGTGTGTGTTGTATCAAAAATGTCCTCTACTCCAATTCCTGATGGAGAATAAAACCTCATGAACCTCCCTTTTACTGTCTGCATTTCTATCAGTATCTTCATCTTCCTAACTCCAACTAGATTTACCCGTCAAACTCTGGTAACCATATTCTAGGCCTTTCCTAGCCCACATCTCTAAACCTTTCCAAAGTCTCCTATAAGCCAGTCCCCAAAGCTTCTGAAACATAGTCAGATATCATCACAGAAACAACTCCTCTTCTGTGGTTCCAGTTTTCTGTTTTAGTCAGATTTTCATTGCTGAGATCAACTTCTAACACATACCACTGAAAGGAGAAAGTGTTTATTTTTGCACGTGGTTGGGCCCCGACCGGCTAGCTCCACGGGCATAGTGGAGCTCAGCTGTTCACTTCAAGGTGGCTGGGAAATAGAGCACAGGAGCAGTGTGGCTGAGAGGGAGGGGACAGGGTTAGAGGGACACCCCAAGGCCATGCCTCTACGCCCCATCCAGATGCACTCAAAGTGTGCTTTGCTAATCCCCTAGGCAGCTAGCTCCCGAGCCAGCCAAGTGGACAGTAATGTAATAAGACCATTAAGATAACATTTTAAACGTTCTTGATTCTTGCTCAAGTACCAAAACATGATGTTTGTTGATTTGGTTCAAAAAAAAGGCCAGAACATATGGCTATGGCATCACATATAACCCTCTTCACTAAAAAGCACAGAGTAAGCACAAAATGCTGCCCAGTGAGCTTGAAGAAAGTGGCTCATCCTGTTTCCCTATATTTAAAAAAAATCTCTACAAGTTAGTAAATTCTTTTTGTAGTAGAAGCACTCTGGGGATAGACTCTGCTCAATGAAAACCAGTTCCCAGGCTCTGGGAAAATATCAGTCAGGAAAATTATAAGATGGGTTTTGTGTTACTTAATGGATCTTTGTAACAAGATAGCATTTTGTAGACTGCCTTACTGTGTTTTTAATAAATAGCTATGAATTTAAGAAGTTAGAAAATTTCAGAATATAATTTAGCATGCACATCAGGACCATCTGTGAAGCTTTTAAATCTATACATGTCTAGGTTGCGCCTATCAAAATTTCTGATCATGAAGATCTGAAATAAAACTTAGATACAGATTTTTAAAACAAACCTTAGCAGATGCTATTCAAGCAGATGAGCTGGGCCAATTTGATAGGCTAATGTACAGATGTCACCTAAGTGGGAAAGCCCTCACGAATTTCTCCCTGCTCTACTCACTGTTGGTGTGGACCACAAAAGAGATGAGCACAAATGAGGTGTCGCATGGATAAAGTGACATCATATCATGAGTGGGGGGTATTAAGTCACTTTAACCCAAATTTTAATCTTGGTTGGCTATTTAATTGTACTATGGTTTCCTCCTTTGTAAAAAAGGAGACAAACTACATATAGGGTTCTCGTAATGATTAATAATCATGTAATGAATGTGCCTTAATACCTGAAGGAGTTGGTGATAACCCTCTCCTATAATAGCTCACTTCTGAGCATGGCACAAATCCAATACAACATGTGATTGCACATGGCTGAGAATTTGAAGCTCACCATGCAAATATTCTAATTCAGCCAGTCATGTCTACAGTAACAGAGTTGGGTAGAGTTACACAATGAAATTGGTTATTGTCGTTAAAACGGTTGATCACTAGATTATTATTAGTAGTAGTAGGCTCTTCCTAAGAAAAATACCAGAGTTTGTTTTTGGAATTCTCTATTAGCAGCATTTGTTATTTTCCTGCACACACGAAAAAAATATGTGTGTGATCTTATGGTGCAATGATCTTATCCAGAGAAATGTCCGTTGATTTTTTTCTTCTTAGCCTAAGTGGATTTTGCCCCAGTGAACACATATTTTTGTTTATCTATGTTCTTTCACACTCTGAACTTCATCCTATCTTGAACCAAGCTGTGATGCTTTGCTAAATTTTCCCCATGAGAAAATGATTCTGAGCTTGCCAATCCATCAAGGATGATGACTGGGTAGTATGTGAAAGAAGATACAAAATGTACTTACCAGAAAGCTGAAAATACAAAGCAATGTTTTCTACTTGTCACCATAAAAGAGCATGACAAATTCATTGTTATTCTGACTTCACAGGTGTCAGCTATTCTACATACAGTGTCACATAGGCTCTATGGTTGTCACTAGCAGTAGGACTCGATGTGTCTTTTTTCTTTTTGGTACCGGGGATCAAACTCAGATCCTTGTGCTTCTGAGGCAGGCGGCAGAACCACTAAGCTAAATCCTCGGCCCTCAATGTGTCTTTTAAAAACACCAAATATCACTGCACTGCCCAAACCAGAAATGCCCATTACTCCTCATTGGGACAAGAACTATCCAAAGGCCTGTGACATGTTCACCATGTGGCTGAACATCTTTAGCAATGAGGCTATATGTGTTGTTTTGGTACATATTGGACAGGTACATTTGCTTCTTTCAATTCTGCTAGGCAATTTTTCTCTAAAGATGTGTGGCTAGTTGTAAAATGGATTATATTAAAGAACATTTCTTCATTATCCAAATGTAAGATGAAGCAAGTAAATTCTTCAAGGAAACAGCCATGTGCCAGGCACTGTGCTGACTGTGAGGACACAGGGGTGGGTATGGTCAGACCCTCTTATCAACATGCTTACCATCTATAAGGGGCAAACATGCTTTGTGCTAAAGTGGAGGTACAGATGGAATGCCACAGTCACCTACATGCAAGAGTTAAGGAGGTTTCACTGATGAAGTAATAGGTATTTATGTACATAATCCAGGAGAAATGTGGTGGGGCAGTGAAGTTTAGCAAATGAAAGTAGCCAGCATAAAACCACTGAACTGGTTGATCAGAATTTTGAGTTGGGGCTGATGTGGAAAAAGATAATACCAACGGGGAAACCTGGGGTCAAGTCCCGAATGTTCTCCAATCTATGTAGAAGCTCCTGTATTTTGCCCCGAGAATGACAAGGCGCCAGTAGAAAGGCAGTGAACATATCTGCAGAGGAGGCCTATAGCAGTATGAAAAATAAGACAGGAATAATATTAGAATTAATCCCTTTGTGAAGGGCTGTGATACTCTTATGCAACTTTCACTCCCCCAGAGCGATTCCTACAAATGTTGCAAGAGGAGTATGTTAAATTGCATGAGAAGAGAGCATCACCATTTCTGTAACCGAGGACACACAGTACAACATTCCAAGGCAGGTAAGATTCAAGTCTGCCTGCAGGGACACTTCTCCTTAGATGAGGCTGGCGCTGTTATGGCGCTCCAGGGACAGGAAATCATGTTGCACAGATGGACTCCTGTGAGGCGGGGATTTCTAAAGTTAAGGAACTGAATGCACCATCAGCTGTTTGATCAGAAATGCAGTATCAGGTGCTGCCAAGAAAGCTTCCTGGTGCTGTGTGCTGTGCCTTGTGATTGCTTCCTACTGATTTCATACAGCTCCGCCTTTGTCCACAGCTCGTCTATCTGCTTGAATTCAGACCAAAGCAAAACACAGACTATCCCATTAAATTGTAGAAAGTTGTTCTCAATATGTTCAAAGCTTTGGGTTTCAGAAGTCCCTGAAAAATGACATAATATGTGGGATGACACTTAGGAACCACTAGTGGGATCCCAATCTCTGTACTTCCTTAATTGTTTTAATACTTATAGGAATGCATTTCAGAAAAGGAGAACGAACTTATTCCAAATGGCTGTGAGAGATGGACCTGGAGTATCTGGGAGAATTGTAAGCAAATCAATTTTATTTATTTATTTATTTTGTTAAATTCCTTTATTGGTACATTTTAGGTATACAATACAATTACTATTTCTCATTAGGAACTTGTACCTTTACTTGATGCATCTTGGTTCTTATTTTTTCCCCATTCCTAGCCCTCCCTTCACCCCCTCCACCCTTCCCTATTTACAAAGACTTTATTTCCATTTTTTCCATTTCTCAGCATTTTTCCTTTCCCTTCTTTCCTTTCCCCTGCCCCTCCCACTACCCCTAGCCCTTTGGACCTTTTCTTCCTATTTTACATTATCGATTATTCATTCTAATCATTGGTACATTTTAGGTATACAATATAATGACATTCATCATTGGAAATTTGCACCTTTATATAATCTCTCTTGGTTCTTATTTTTCACCCTTGCCCAGCCCTCCCTTCAGCCCCTTCATTCCTCCCTATTTACAAAGATTTTGTTCCTATTTTTCCATTTTCTCATATTAATCTCATTCCTTTCTATCCTTTCCCCTACCCTCCCACTTCCTTCTCCTTTGCCCCTTTTCTTCCTATTTCACATGACCTATTATACATTTTAGTCCTTATTTACACTTTCAGTTTCTCACACCAGAGAAACTATTTGGTATTTATACATGTGTGTCCTATTTATTTCACTTAAGAGTATCACCTCAGTGTGCATCCACTTAGCTATAAATGTCTCTAATTTCTCATTTTTTATGGCTGAGTAGTACTCCATGTTATAAAAAAAAAAACCCCACATTTTCTTGATCCAGTGTGCAGTTGATGGGCATTTGGGCTCTTTCCAAGTTTTATCTATCACAAACTCTGCTGCTATGAACATGGGTGAACATATATCACTGTGGTATGATTCTTTTAATTCTTTGGGGAAGATCCCCAGCAGTGGAATAGCAGGGTCCAATGGGACTTCCAGTCCTAGTTCTTTGAGGTATCTCCATACTGATTTCCACAGTGGTTGCACCAGTCTACACTCCCACCAGAAGTGGAGCAGAGTTCCTCTTTCCCCCCAGCCTCCCCAGTGTTTGTTATTGGTTAAATCAATTTTATTTTAAGGAAATAAAAATATTTCTAAATACTAGAACAACAATTTAAAAAGTTCTCTGTTTGGAGCTTTATACATTAGCTATATGTTAGTCTGATCACAGGCTCCAGTCTGTGATGAAATTTCTTTATAATTTTAAACAATTTTTGTTTCATTGGTGAAAGTGAACATACCCATATAACCAACATTTAGTTCTAGAAATAAAATCTCATTCACTGAAGATAGAAAAGTGATAAACTAAATATACAACAATAATGACTTACCCACAATGGGAGTGAAATACCTGTCTTTATTGAGATTATATTTCCTTATAGTTTTTGGTGTTAACCTTTCTATTGGGAAATATTTGTAGATCTTAGGTTGCTGTTTTTATTGTCTCTAACTTGACAAAAAGATGAGTTATTTAGGCAACATTTGCTTCCCTGGATACTTCCTGAAGTAAATGTCTTTCATCAACTGTGAAATCCCAGAGTGTTGATAACTATCTAGGAGAAATGATGGAGAGGGTGTTTATTCATGGCATAGATGACAAATGGAACAAATTTAGGTTTTTTCCCAACCTTGAAATGCAGCTACATTTTATTCCAAACAGTTAAAGGACAATTTTTCCTGTGTATTTTGGGGTCAATTACCAAACAGTGTTTTTCTGTTTTGTTTTTCTCTCTAGGACAGAGTAGAACTAAAATACATATTTACTTTCATTTTGTTTAACAAACATATTTTGGTATTTTTGTAAATTTTAACCTACTTAGTTCCTCAAGAGGCACTAGAATCCTTAATCTTGTTGCTTATGGATTTATATTAAAAAATAAGCAAAATTAAATTAGAACATTTGCAATTATTGCTTGATTAAACTGTTCTAATGTAGTGGAGCAAATATAATGGTTTTATGAGAAAAATCAAGGCAGAATACATTATGTTTCTAAATAATTTTAGATCTATGGAGAAATTCGAAAGGATATTATGTATTTTACAATGATAAATTTCTTCTCCTGAAAATATCATTAATAACAATAAACTATTTTGCTGTGATTTTTAACTTGCCCAGAAGTTTTATAATACAAGAAAGGATCAGCGAAAATTGATGACTATCCCTGGAAAAGCAGCTCAAAAACACACTGGAGATGACAAGTTACCTACATTATCTCTGCTTATAGAAAGATAGGGACTTGCAGAATGATGGTGGGGCACAATAGAATGGTTTCCAATCAAAAACTCTGTCTGACATGTTTCATCTGGCAGCCTTGAATAACGTCCTCATTTTTCAAAACTCTGTCAGTATGTACAAGTCCAGTTGGGTCCTTTTTGCCAATTTGAGGCAGATAAAAAGAAAAAGCTACCAATATAAGTCTACAAAACAGATGTGTAACTTATGAATCTGTTGCTTCTCATGATGGTAAAATAGATCAGAAAGAAGCATTCAGGAAAGGAAGATATTGGACATATGGTAACTGATTTAAACAGATAAGACACACTTTGGTATCATGAGCAACAAAAGCTTTTGAAATGTTATTCAAAGATTCTGTCTACAGTCATTGAAAAATGAAAGCACAAATAGTAGTCAAATGAATGTTTACCTAGCATACCTTATGTCTTGAGTATTATATAAAATTGTGAAAATACAAGGAAAAATACACCACAAACAACTGAAGAAATGGAATCATATGTCCCTGTAATTATGTAAATTTCTCCAATAGCTGCACTGAGATGAAGGTTTTGAAATTATTGTTTCCCCAATATAATACAATTTTTAACTTTGTTAGTGATTACAGAGAATTCAAGTTGAAAGGAGATATATTATTTATAATTACAAAATCATCCACAACTAAATATTATAAAATTCTTCAATGCTAGGTAGTTCATAATAGAAATGGAGCAATTATACATTGTAGGTAGTATTATAGGATATAAAATTCTTCTGCAAAGTTATCAAAAAAATGCCTTGAGTGAGCAATATATCGCTCATATCTCCTGAAGCATTAAAAGATTGATATTCATTCTGAAACAATAAATGATACAGGAAGCATGTTATATAAATGAAGATACCCACGCAAAAATGTCTTTAAATGAGATGACTGTAAAAGTACCAAAATAAAAGGATATTAAGAAGGTTATGGCCTACCAGTCCAATGACACACTGCAATCATACAAGTTTGTGTTAGGATATATTAATATCTCTACATATTTGCCAAGTTATGTTCCTCTCTTGGCTATGGTGAAGTCACGTACAATGACTTTTAAAAACTCAGAAAAGAAGTTTCTACAAACAGCTACGTGAGTATATTAGAGATTTTCCTTGGGGGGTCAATGTCAGGGCTTTGCACAAGCTAGGCAAGTGCTCTGTAAGTAGTTATATTCCCCGACCTTTTACTTATGTTTTGAGATAGGGTCTTGATAAGGTGCCCAGGCTATTCTGGCACTTGTCCTCCTCCTGTCTCAGCCTGACGTGTCCCACCATACCTGACTACACTAGAGAATTTCTAAGACACAAGGATATGAGAAGCAGACAAAGGAGGGAAATTCATGAAGCTGTGCCAGACTTTCAGTGTGGTGTTTTTGCTTTTATGGCATCTGCCTGTTTTCAGTGTAAGTGGAGAGGCAAGAAGGCAAGAAAGTGGCCAGAGAAACCAGTAGTTTCAAGGCAATGCCCTCAGTCTTGGAATATAAAATTTGAGATTGGAGGTGCTAAAACAGCCTGGATTTAGATTATTAAGATCTCTGTGAGAAGAAAGGTGCAAATCTGTCACCACAACCCATGTCTGACTACCAAAATATTTCCCATTTCAACTGCAAACTACAAGCTAATAAGTATGAAGAAAGTGACTGGAAGCAGAGTAGAATTTTGGCAGTCTTCTGGTGCTAAGAAAAGAAATGGGATTCAGAGGCCACCAAGAAGGTGGCCTCTGAAATACAGCCCAGTTTGTCAGTTGAGAGCCCAGGAGGGCTACACTGGAGGAATAAGAATAAAAGGAGATAGTTTGGGGCAAGCCATAAATTAGCTTTAGTCAATGGAAAGAAGGAAGGAAGGAAGAAAGAAAAAAAGAAAGGAAGAAAGAAGGAGAGAGAGAAAAATGGTAAAATCCAAGAACTATGATAATGTGACACATTCTCAAGAAAAAAGAAAGTGGAGGTCATCCCTGGGAAGACCAGGACACTAGAATTAGACTCAGAGGACTGTACAGCAGCCATCATGACCATGGCTAACGATGAAAGAGAAATGCTACCGATTTCCCATTGGAAACTGTGAAAGCCAGGAGATTAAAATAACATTTCAAAGTGTTAAAAGAGTTACTAAAATAGAAAGATACATGTTTGAAAAGAAAAACACTTAAAACTAGTGACATAAATTTCCAACTGAAGGTAGGAAAAAAAAAAGTAAGTAAAAAAGCAAATTAAAAGCTAAGTGAGTAAGAAAGAAGGAAATAGTAATCCTAAAAGCAAACATCAGTGAAAGAGAAAATGAATAAAACCATATTTAAAACATTAAAGAAATACGAAAGAAAAAACAGAGACCACCAATACCAAGAATAAAGGAGATCATTATTACAGATTCCATACATATTAAAAAAATAAGGGGATTTTATGACAAATTATGTCTATAAATTTGTTAACTTAGGTAAAATATTTGAAAAATATTTGAATAAGTGAGTATTTGAAAGTTACGTTGAGCTAAAGTTGGAACAAGGAAAATCTGGTTAGCCTTGTATCTAATAACGATACTAAATTTTTATCAAAAACATTCTATGAGTATTTTGTATTCATGTTTTTACTGGAAGAAAATTTATTCAGAAAACAATAGGAAAAATTACTAAGTTTCAGCTTGAAACCAATGCAATCCCACTTTTCATATGTTCCAGTGAAGCTACAGTGCAGCCCCTAAATCCCCAATACTATGGGTAAAAATACTACCAAAGTGAAAGCAAATAAAAAATAATGATATGTCAGGAGATCACTACATTACAACTAAGGTTTATCTCAGGAATAAAAGACTCATTTAACATTTGAAGTTAATCATTGTAGCTTATCAATTTAACACTATAGTAGAGGGAAAAAAATATGTCCAATGCTGTAGAAAAATTACTCAATGAAATTCAATACTCATTGATGTCAAAAATAAAGAATAAACAACTAAATATTTTGGCAAACTAAAAAGACTTCTACCCTGAAAACTTAGAAAGCATTTGAAAATTTTTTTTAAAAAATCCAAATAAACTATTTATTAATTAGAGATCTCTCACAGACCTAAATATAAGTACAGATATATAAGTATTTGCTAATCTGCAACATCCCTTCATGATAAAAACCTTCAGCAAGTTAAGTATAGAAGGAATGGATCTCAAAACAATAAAGGCATGAAAAATCCCCAGCTAACATCATACTGAATGGGGAAAAGTTTTACATTCTGGAAAAAGAAAAAAGATATCCATCTTTCCACTTCTATTTAACACAGGTACTGCTAGCCCAAGCCAGAGCAACTAGGCAAGAGAAAGAAATAAAAGGCATCTAAGTTGGAAAGAAAGAAATTAAATTGCCCATGCTTGCACATGACAGGATGTTATAGCCATAGAAAAGCCTAAAGTCACCACCCAAAATGTCTTAGAACTAATACTTTAATTCAAGAAAGTTACAGTATACAAAAATCAGTAGTGTTTTTATACACCAATATCTGAAAAAGAAATCAGGAAAACAATCTTATTTCATAATATAATACATGCAAAATAACATTATTTAGAAAAAAATTCACTAAGCAAGTGAAAGATCTCTACAGTAAAAACTATAAAAACCCCAGGGAAAGAAACTGGAGACAATGCAAACAAAGATATCCCATGTTCATGGATTAGAAGAGTTGATATCATTAAAATGGCCCTAACACCCAAAGCAATCTACAGATTCAATTCAGTCCCTATCAAGATACCATTTTGACAAGAAATAGAACAAATCTGAAAATTCATATAAGGCCACAAAAGGGAGGTTAATCACAAAATTTTAAATTATAAGTTAAATTTGATAGATTTAGTATCACTAAAATCTTCTGCTTATCAAAAGACATCATCATAAAAATAAATAGGTAAGACAAAAAATAGAAGAAAATATTTCAAATACTATCTGATGAAGAGCTGGAATGTAGAATACATAATAATTTTCACAACTCAATAAAGACAAAAGGTCCAATTTAAAATTTGGACAAAGAACTGGGGATGGTGGCACATGCCTGCAATCCTATCACTCAGGAGGCTGAGGCAAGGGGATCACTGCACTTTTAAGGCCAGCTTGGGCTACATAGTGCATTCAAGACCATCCTGAGCTGCATACTGCAGCCCTGACCCCCCCACCGCCAAATTGAGGGGGGCAAAGAATTGAACAAACCCTGTGCAATATAACATATAGTAATGACAAATAATTCTCATACTTAATATTTATCTACAGTAAAGGAAAACATAACCACTTAAAGATTTGTAGGAGGCCATTGATAAGAACTTTATACGTAACAGTCCCAAACTGGAAATAAACCAAATGCCCCCCATTAGGAGAAAGGAGGAACAAATTGTGGAATATTTACACAATAGAATATTGACCTGGTAATAAAAAAGAACAAACTAATTATATCTGCAATGAAATTAAAGCAGGTATATGGTACTCCAAAATATGCCAGTCTAGTATATTGATAATTTTGAGTTAAGGGAATTTGAAAACCAGCAGGTAGAAGATCTCTTTGACCTTTCTTGTCTTCCTTAAAAGCAGGAAATGAAATTTCCATGTGAAAGATGTCCTCCTTATGTGAGAAAGGAAGTACCCTTCACACCACCACAGACAGGAAATTGAGGCCAGGTGAATTCTCTACATTGTTAGACTAGCCTTTACCTTACTAGCAATTTCTCCACCCAGTTAACTACTATAGCCCAAGCCCCTTTGCTCTGTCACATTTTTACACTTTATTATTACCTGTCTAATTCAGTATATAAATGTTTTACTGAATCTTGGATTTTCAAGTTCTAGTGAAGCTTACAGTGACATGTACAATTTGTATAAAATAAATTTTTATGCTTGATTTTAAGGTCTAACTGGAAAGCCCAAAGAGGGTAGAGGTGAAATTTTGTCTGTCCTGCAATATGGGTATAACTCCAGGCAGCACACTATGTTCATGAATTGGAAGTTTCAACGTTATGAAAATGTCAGTTGTCTCTGAATTATTCTATAGATTTACTGCAATTTCAATCAAAACTGCAGTAAGGTGTTATTTTCTGTGAAAAGGACAAGTAATTCCAAATATATATAGAACTACAAAGGGGAAGTAATTGCCAAGTTTTTCTTCAGATGTTATACTGCCACTAATCAATGTTTACTATAAAATCTGCTATCATAAATAGACTGTGGTATTAACACAAAATGTCACCTAACAGACTAATGGAATATAGTCCAAAACCTTACTGACACACATAGTCAAAAATATGACAGGAGTGTAGTGGACAAAGAATACTCTTTAAATGAATGGTGCTGGGTTATTTATATGGAAAATAGTGCAGCTGGAACTCAACCTCAAGCCACACACAAAAATTAATTTATTTTGTGCTCTTTATATAAATACGAAGAATAAAACTTGAAATTTCTAGGTGATAGCATAAGATATTATCTTTGTAACTTTGGGACAAACAAACACTCCTTAAGTACAATGAAAAAATCTAGGAACAAGCGAAATCCTGATATAGTGAATAACATTAAAATAAGGACCCTTGTTCTTCAAAGGACACCATTAAAAGAGGGAGAAAGCAAACAACAGATTGGAAAAAATATTTTTAATACATCTGCTGAAAAATATTTTAGCCAAGAATTTTTTAAAAAGCCAAGAATAAACCAAAAGTCAAGATGTTCCAACAGATATTTAAGAAAAAGGATAAGAAACTCAATAGAAAAATGAAAAGAATTGCACATACACCAAAACAGATGAAATGGAAGCAATTAGACAGCAAGTATTGGAAGGGATGTGGAGCAACTGGAATTCATTGATGCTGTCAGTAAAAGTATGCACTCTTATAACTTCTTGGGAAACCAACGTCATCTACAGTCAACCACATCCATAGAATACAAATATCTTACAAGCTAGCATTTCATTTCCTAGATATATTTATAACAGAATTGTATTATATTTATAGCAAAAGCATACACCAAATATTCATAAAAAGATTATTTTTAATATCCCTCTGCTTGATAGAATCCAAATATCCATCTCTATTAAAACAGAAAAAGTAGGTTATATATTCATGCAATGTAATATTAATTTATGTTAATGAACAAACTGGTCCTATATGCAAAACATGTTTGTATCCTATATGTATAATGGTGAGTAAAAAAGCCAGGAAAAAGAATATCTACTGTATGATTCCCTTTATATACATTTCATAAGTAGACAAAACTAATTCAAGGTGATAGATGGTGCTCTAATGGCCACCTTAGCACACAGAGCTGAGTATAAAAGGACTGTGTTGGACTATGGGAGTTTAATCTATGGAATAAAAAGATGTGTACATACTGTAATATAAATAATTTATGTGCTCACAGCTATCTGATGTCCTTCTTCATTCTGCCTCTCTGTGGTATTGACCAGTGTGGGTAAGGGACTAATCATTTTCATTTATTGATAATTGTTTCATACTGGCTTCATTCCCTTGAGAATTTTCTCTAGGACACTGAATGTACCCTATAAAAATTCTATCCATTCCAAAATTGGATTTTCCTCTTTCTTTTCCTTTCCTTTTCTCTTCTTTTGGTATCCCTGTTTCTCTCATTGCTTAGAAATTTCAAGTTGGGATCTCATATATCATTTCTTTTAGATTCCTGATTCCAGTTTGATATTTGGATTATAATCTTGGATCAATCTGATTCTAATTTCAACTACTTGATACCTGGCTACAAGATAAAAAGTATTTTTACATCTGTACCTTCACAAATGTCCATATTTGTGTCATCTATCTACATATATCTTACTCAGCTTTCTGTCTCTGTAACAGCCTACCTAAAACTGGGTAATTTACATAGAGATTTTATTCTGACTCTCAGTTCTGAGGCTGGGAAGTTCGAGAATGGGGTAGTCACATCTGGTAAGGGTTCAATCATGAAGCTTCAATCACGGCAGAAAGTAGAAGGGAAGAGAGGGTGTGCAGACAGGGGAGTGGACAGAGATCGCTGGACATTTTGTAACAAACTGCTCTTGCCATAACTAACCCACTCTTCAGGAACTACATTAATCCCCTCCTAGGTCAGAATCTGCTTGACTCAAACTTCTCTTAAAGATCCCATCACCTCTCAACAGTGTTACATTGGTAATTAAACTTCAACGGTGATATTTTCGGGGACAAACCATATCCAATCATAGCAATATCCTACATGCAAAAACGCAGTTAGGACTCAAGGTATGCAAATGGAAAAACCCTTAGGAACCTGGGAATACCATGTATTAAAATTTTTGGATTTGTTTAAATCTGTCATTCAGCCTTATTTTCTTCATATATGCACATATATTAAACACGTTGTATATAGAAAACTTGAAAGCCTCTGGATTTGACCATTCAGTTTTGTCAAGGAAGAACTTAACTGAATGTATCTGGGACTTGATGTCCACGCATAGTCACCATGTTATTCAGTAGATCTCTTCAGATTATTACCCCAGTCTAGCTGAAATTTTGTGTTATTTTGTGTTATATCTTCCCAATATCCCCACCCTAAGACCCATTTCCATCATTTGACTCTCACTCTTTTCATTAATCTACCCAACTTCTATAGACAATCACATTTGACCTAGTATTTCTATCTCCCCTCATATGTAAGGCACCTACAAATATCCTAAACTCTAGGTTGAGATGAATATAACTAAGTCATTGCTAGTAGTAGGCATCTGTGATTTTATGTCCAGGCAGCTCGGTCTGCCTCTTCAAAATCAATCTTACTTTGGGCCGGGGATTTAGCTCAGTGGTTGCACCACCTGCCTTGCAAGAGCAAGGTCTCAAGTTTGATCCCTGGTATTAAAAAACTACTAATAAAATCTTATTTTACTCAGTTCTCCACATATCCACCTTCCTCAATAGGATACTAAGGATGACCCCTTTGGGGTTTGGGGATCCTGATACAGACATTTTTCTGAAGACTCATTGTTCTTGATTCTTTCTTTTCCCGTGTTGAAGCATGGCATTAGGAACCACATGCCTCTACCTCCTTTCTACCTCCTTATCATCTCATACTTATTCTTTTCTCTGTTTTTTTTCCTGCAAATGAGTTGGTTTAGCTTTATCTTTTATCAGTCTTTTATGGACTATTGAAATAGTCTTGTAACCGTTTTCCTTACTGTGCCTTCCATTTCACCCTTCATACAGGAAGTAGAGTGATTCTTTCACAATGCAAAGTGTATCACGGTACTCTTCTGGGTACAATAACCAGTGACTTTCCACTGTCTGTCACAGTATGAAATGTAAAGTCCCTATGTAGCATCATATGCTACATATGTGATTCTGATCCTTCCAATTTAATTATGGTTTTTAATCTAATCAAATTAATGTTACATTCACAATGCATAATGTGTAGACTGCCTTTCTTACCTCATTTGGCTTTCTTTATATTTCTTTTTATTGAGTGTGACGGTGCCAGCCATCACTAGTCGAACAGTACCTGAGAGGAGGGGAGAGGATGAAAGAAAAACAAAAGCTCTGAGGAAAAGAAAAAGGAGAGAGAGGCCGAGGAGAGACCCCTCTTCCCACTTTATTGCCCTTTATATACCTTTTCCACAACCCCGAACCCCTCCTCTGTACGTAATTCGGCGACTAATTATTTTCCAGGGAAAAGGTCAAATGTATCTTTACAACTCCGGGAATAACATTCCCTTGCATTACAGACATTCGAACTCTTTCTATTTAACCACTCTCGTTACAAGTAACCATCCTTGTTTTTGTGCCAGCTGCATATCCAGGATTCATTATGTTCTCAAGAGACTCAGAGGTCTCTGAAGGTTATTTCAACCTTTCGCTCTCCACAATTGAGAATAAATATTTATCAATGTTTAGCAAGGATTACAATGTATATTTTGTATTTAATTATAATTATTGCAATTTGACAGGAGAAAAAAATGAGATTAAGAAGAGGAAATTTATTAGCTCATAGTCATGCAACCAGTTAGTGGCATAACTGGGTGGGACTGAAATACAAGTTTTCCAACAGCTACAGGCCAGGATTCTAATCTCTACATTATGTAACAATGAACTATTTGAAATTTGCAGAATGTGTCATTAATTTTAATCTGGGCATTATTTATATATGTTACAAGAGAAAATGAAATCATATTTCTTTTTAGTTTTTATACCTTGTATACAAAGGAAATTTTCCATCAAATATTTTATATTTAGGCAGTAAATCTAAGTACTACAACAAAGGAGATGTGAACAACAAGGTCTTTGTGTTTTCACAATATGTAATGCTGAAAACCTTGACTATAAACTTGGATTTTTCTTGACAATTAGTTGATTTTTTTCTCAACTTTCTCAATAAATAAATAATACCTGCTACAATGTAAAGATTTTTCACTTAAATAACTAAACCAAGCCATGAAAGTTTTCAAGATGATAATTACAAAGTCTTGAAACTTATTTATTTTGCTCTGGGGAGAGACAGACTCATAGAAAGCTTTTTGCACAAAGCGAGAAAAACAATGCATTCATTGTTCAAATAGGATTGTAGTGACTTCAAAATATGCACATAGCTAAGACACACATATTTATGCCTTTTGGAAAATGCTCTATGTCATTTTGACTCAAATAGATGCAGTGAGAAATCACTGTGAATTTCCTCCTGACCATGTCTGTAATTGTAGCAGCAGATCAAATGTCGGTGTTCAACTCAGAGATGTACCTGTACATGTACCTGCATGGGAAACACTGAATTAAATAAAGGCTTGCTTCCCATTTGTCCTGTTTAATACACACTAGAGTAACTTTCCTATGCTTTGCTCTTAACAAGATAAAGGAATCTACAATTAGTCTTTGGTCTGTGAAAATGAGAAGTAGGAAAACAATTTCCATTAAACCCTGCTCTGAATTATGTTCTGCTTTCTTAGCTAAGCTCTGAAATACCCTTTGCTGTTTGACGATCTGTTACATGTCTACCCATGCATTTACTGTTCTCTCTCTAGCCTCAGTGAAAATATTATATTTTGTGCTCATATTTTAACTCATTTTAAGAGATAAGTGAATCATTTTTACTGTGAACATAGACAAAGTCAATTAAGCTCCCTGAACTTCAGTTTCCTTCTCTGTAACACAGAGTAATAGTAACAACCTCCTAGGTTTTGGTGAGTATCAAAGAGATACTGTTCTTGGTATGTAACTGACAAGCTGTAACCATCCACCACCTGCAAGCTATAATTATTCTCCCCAACAATCCCATCTTTAGAAAGATTCTCCTTTAACTGCTTTCTTTCTGTGCTGAAAGAAGAAAACTGTTGCAATATTTTTAAAGATTATAAAACTTTAAAATTGTTTAGTGGTAAGAAGATATTTCATATTATTTTGTCATCTATAAAATGGGGGTAATAATAACACTGAACTCAGGCAGTTGTTGTAGGGGATTCATTGAACAAATTACATGCAAATCCCTAAGAAGAACACAGGGCATATGGTAAGTGCTCAATAAATACAGTTATGATTAACATTGCATAACCAAGGTCCACGAGCAAACATTTGGAGGCAACAGAGACCAATATAGAAAATAATCTGTTGTTCTCATTACATGTGGTTAGTTGGTTTTCTCCAGCGA
Organism: Heterocephalus glaber; assembly: GCF_053883595.1. Lineage (NCBI taxonomy): Eukaryota > Metazoa > Chordata > Mammalia > Rodentia > Bathyergidae > Heterocephalus > Heterocephalus glaber. The sequence continues at coordinate 188,675 of NW_028258246.1, forward strand.
ATATGCCCCAAGGTATTGGATATGAACATGAACTGAAGATTTGGTCAGCATAAGAAACATTCCGTGGTTTCCATTCACTCTGTTCATTCCATAAACATGTTTTGTAAAACTCCTCAGGCATGATATTTGATGAGTATCAGCCCAGTGAACTTGAATTTGTATAAAAAAATGGAATTTTGTATCTGGAAGGTAATTCGTCAATTAAGAGACATGATAAAGACAAAAAACTACAAGATTACTTATTGGTACAATTCAGTGGTGTTTTCTATGTGCTATCTGTTGTTCTAAGAGCCTCAACAGTATTAACCAGTTTAGTGACTGTAAATTGTACAGGCCTCTAATACTATTTCCACATGACATGTTAGAAAACTAAGACACACGTGAGCCAATATATTTGAAGTTCACATTGCTAATATATTTGAAGGTAATTTGTACCCAAGGAGTTGGGCCCAAAGTCTTGGCCATTATTTGTTTCTAGAAACTTGTCTTGGATCTTTCTAGAAACTTTTGATGCTCTCACCAATGCACCTTTTTTTGCATTCTGATCAATATTTCATCTTTTGGCCTCGGACCTGAATAGAAGACTCTGGCCACGTGCTCAACCTCCAGGTGAAGACATTTACTTCACTCACGTGTCATTACTTGGCCAGCCACATGTAGTTAGTGGAAAACACCCAGGTTAGAGAACAAAACTTTTGGTCTTGCTTCTCTTACTTATTCTATCATTTTTCATCATGTATTTTTTATATATTTTATGTATTTCACAAGGAAGGCTCTGAGGTTAAGTAAGTTGGGGAAAAGCTGATTAAACCAAACAAACTCAAATAAATTTTTAAATGAGCAGATGCCTCAAAAATTTTAATGTGGCATATACATGAATAAGAGGTTATTTCTTAGGATTTCACTTAGACAAAAATTCTCCAATTATGAAAAATAAGAAACTAGCTTGTGTTTATATTCACTTTAATACATTACTGTTTTGAACCATAATCTGTTATAGTATTTAGAACATTTCTTAAGAAGATAAATTAGAGCAGCCAAGAAAAAAATCTATATTTAAATTAACATAGTCTATAATTTATATTTAAATTATATTATAAATATATTATAAATCTATATTTAAATTAATGTAGTCTTTCTGCAAGTTTGTGTTTCATCTCTTTTTTTTTTTTTTTTTGGTACCGAGGATCAAACTTGGGTCCTTGCGCTTGCCCAGCAGGCGGCGAAGCCACTGAGCTAAATCCCCGGCCCTGTTTCATCTGTTAATGACAGGAAATTTCTATTCCTCATCTTTTTCTCGAGGTTGGCAGGGGTTTCTGGGAATTAAACCCGAGGCCTGGCACATGCTAGACAAGCACCCTACCACTGAACTACATCCGTAGCCTTTTTTTATTTTGAGATAGGGTGTCACAAAGCTTCCCAGACTGAATTCAAAGTCCAGTTCCTCCTGCTTCAGCCCCCTGAGTAACTGGCAATCATTTCCTTTGTATCCTTTGTGCCTTGCAGAGTTCCTGGCACAGAATAAGTCTGGATAGAATGAGTCTGATATTTGAGTCTATCCAAGAAAAAGTCCACCTAGTGCTATATACCAAGAGTGATGCCAATATGTTTTTGCTGAAAACATTACAATGCTTTTGTAACACAATGTATACAGTCTTTAAATCCAACAAAAATGTAATTGTTGACCAAATACAGAAATTATCATGTTGTTTGGTAGGTATAAAACAACTGAAATTCTAAAGAGAAGTATTTAAAATGAAGTGCTTTAGATTTCTCATGTTCCTGTTTTTCTAAAGTTACAAAGTAATTCCTATTAAATGTAATTATTTAAAAAGTTGAAAAACTCTCTAATTGTGGTGACATAATTTTTATGACTGTTGACATCCAAGAACTTCAGCCCATGGTGCACAACGCTTTACATTAAATCTTCGTAAACAACACCAAAGATTTGTGTAACAAGCTGGTGGAGTGAATAGTACTGTGCAATTATCCAGTCTCTTCTTTTCTCTCCTTAAGGTTCACTATTTTGTAGATCCTAGAGAGAGCAATCAATGCCCTGACACTCAATCCTGTTAATTCAAACCATCATAGACATAAGCTCAGATTTTTTGTGAAAGTTGTTAAGCAATTTGGTGGGACATAGAAAGTGATAAAACATTGATATTACTTATACAACGTATCTCATTGCAAAATTAACTGTGCTGCATCTAAAAACACGGGGTCCCTCTATCTCACTCAGTCCACTGTCCCTAAAGCCATAGGATCTAGATCCCGTGTTTGAAGACTGGGGAACTTGGGGCAGCGCTACACGTAAGGTTATTTGGAAAACAGGACTGTGAAATTATCAGACCCCATGATAAAGTATGCATCAAAATTATAGCAGTTACCCTAAAGTGAATTAGTACAGGCAGACAGTATTTCCTAAGCAAGCTATTGTTTATCAATGGCCATGGAATGTGTAAATATAGAACTAGAAAATATGAAAAATAAGCTTTCTTCAGGCTAAAATTTGAGCCTGCTTCTGTTGCCACTAACATCTAGGCCCAGGCACTTCTATTTTAATTCCCTTTCTTCAGCACAGTGACTTGCTCTGTTATATTTAGATATGGCTGATATAAATATAACTCCTCCACAATGGTGAAATATAGAATTCATTGGAAATATTACTTTTTGTTATATATCCTTTTCTCCCTTCCCTTTCTGATGATGACAACTATCCAAACACTAAATATCCATGCCCGTTACTGGCTTAACAAGCTATGTAAAAGATTCAAATGCTTGGTGATTTTTTTCTTTATTTTGATAACAGTTGTTAGATTTTAAAAATAAATACCTGTTCTATATTTCTATCATGAATACCCTGACGGTGGGGGGGCGGGGGGGAGTAAATCTCTTCCAAATGCAAACTACTCTCTTAATGAAGGTGATATTCTTTGAGGTTCTTTTGTAGAGTCTTGCCAAAAATACGCTGCATTCCTTTTACATAGGCAGGTATTAGAATATGTCCAAATTAGTGAAAAACAAAAACAGTAACAAACATGTGGTGATTCATAATAGCAACTTCCTACATTGTAATTCTAGAATGATCTCCTAGGAGATACATACGCAGAAAATCACAGAGTAAATGTTACTTTAGCTACAAAATTTGGACTTTATTTCGAAAGTAATGCAAAAATTTAAAAAACAAAAAAGGGCAGGTATTACATACTTTATAAAATTTCTGATGTGTAACCAGAAATTTACTTTCAAGGAGTAGGACCAACTGGTCAAGAAATTTTACAGTAGAAATAGACCCTCAAAAGATACAGATATTGGAGTTCTAGATAACAGAACATTATATTATTAATATATTCCTAGAAATGCAGAAAACATGAAGAGAAAAAAACTTGTTAATTTTTTTAAAAAAGAATCAGAAATACCACATTGAGGAATGTGATAATGGAAATAACAACTTGATAAATTTGCTATAACAACAAATTAGACCCCACAGAAGAGAATAGTAAATTAGAAGGCTGATCATTAAAAAGTTTGCAAATCCATGCACACAGAAAAAAAAAGATGGAAAGAATAGAAGGGTCATGGTGAAAAGAGTTAATATAAATGAAATTGTGATCACTGAAGGAGGACAAAAAGGAAATGGAGCAGATTAATATTTGAAAAAATTGAGACACGTTTTCCTAAAACTGATGAAATACATAAAGTCAATGTGAATCGCAGGTTTCTATGTACTCCAACTGGAAGTGTGAGAAAGATGATTCCTGGGGATACAATAATAAAATCTGCTTTAAAGCACATATAAAAAATTGAAAATCTTAAGAGCAAATAGAGAAAAGGCACATTACTTTCAAGGAAACATCAAGGAGACTGACATCTGACTTATCAATAGAAATGATAATCCAGGACAATTGCATCCTCATAGTGCAAAGACAGAGAACTGACAACATCAGGTTCTACGCAAAGCAAAGCTATCCATTAGTAAATAATGTAAGAGTCATCTTTAAACAGCAGACACACACTTCAAAAATAGTAAAATGTGCTCTTCAGTCAATAAGAAAATAGTCTCAGTTGGAATTACAAAAATCTTGAAAGAAAAGAAACCATAAGAGATGGAAACTAATGGAAAATACTACTTGAATTTTGAATACAGTATTTTGGGTCTAGTCACAAGTAAGAAATCAGACAAGTTAGAAAGGGAAAAATTCATTTCACCAAAGGGTGAATTTGGGACTGTGAAAACAATATGACAATTGGCTCACTGAGAATATGTCATGAATAGTTTAAGAGGTGTATCTGCAATGCATGTTTAAATAACATAAAATTTAGGAGTGAGGTAAATAAGTTACTGTTCTAAAGTCTTTGTTTATCTATAAAATGGGAAATGTAATAAGGCAGAATGTACCAGGCCAAAGATATTTATAGTTATTTTTGAAGAAACCATTACCAGGATAGTAAAAGTATTCCAGTACAGAAACAAATAATGAAACATACTTGACCCAACAAATGAGGAATAGGAAAGGGAACGCAAAAAGCAAAAGAAGAGATGGAACAAACAACAAAAATAATACAGTGAATTGCAAGCTAACTAACAATATTTTCATTGTGTGTGCAAACTTAATGTTCATGTACAAAGTGATATTTTAATACTGGAATGAAAAATATAGACAGATCAAGATTTAGAAAGGTACACAGTAAAATCTACAACCAAGAGAAATCCAGCAGACAACTAGGGTTATAAGGAAGAAATTATTACTAGGGACAAAAAGGACTTTCATAATGATGAAAGTTAATTTAATTAAAAATACATAATTTGTATGCAATTAGCAATATATTTCAAAAATATCCATAGTAAAAGCTAGAGGAATTATGAGGCAAATAGATAAATTATATAATATATAAATTTATATAATATATGAGTCAAATATATAAATTATATAACACATAACTTTATATAATATATAAATCAAACATAAATTATATAATATATAAATCTATAATTATAGATTTTATCATCTTTCTGTCAATACCTGAGAAAAAACAGATTAAAAACATTTAGTAAGGGATAGAAAATTTAGACAGCTGATTAACAAACTATCCTAATTTACATGTTTCAAAGACACCATCAACAAATGCAGAAAAAATTGCATCCAAGAATCCATGGAACATTTAGCAAAAACATGACTATTATGCCACAAAGCAAGCTTCATGATAAATCAGAGAATTTGCTAACTACAGAGAATTTAAACTAGTCCTGAATGATAAAAGGTATCCAGAAAAATTCCCAAATACTTCAAAGTTAAGTCATATACTTATAAATAACCCATGGGTTATTTGAAAATGAAAATTTATTTTAAATAAATTTTCAAATTACTACTAATCAAAATGTGGGGAGCAGCTAAAAAGAAATGTTCAGATATAAAGCCATAACTTAGGAAGAAATTTGAAAATTAATATTATAAGAATTCATCCCAAAGAAGTACAAAAAAAGTAACAAAATCTTCTCAATATATGGAAGTAAAGGAACTAATGATAGTTTGAGTGGAATTCAATGTAATTCACCATATAAGCAAAATAAAGGAGCAAAAAAAAAAAAAGGTCAGTAGATAAAAAACACTTGATAAATTCAAAAGCAAATCATTAGCAATTAAAATATACATGATTATCTTTAACCTATAATTTATAATAATGCTGTAGCACAGTATCAAAATTTCTTTTATGTTAATAATAAGATGAAGATGTCTACTATCACCACTTTTATTCAACATCAACTTGGAACACAAGCCATTTAAAAAAGGTAAAAAACAAATAAGTAGAGCTGAGGTTCGGGCAAGGGGGGAAGGGGGTGAGCGGGAAGGTGAAGCGGGGTGGAGAAGGCGAGCAGAAGCGAGGAGACGCCCCCTCCCCCCAGCTCCTAGAGCCATCCGGACTCTTCCTCCCCGGGGAAGGGCAGCGGTTTAAGGCCCGGGACTGGAACCGCGGATGCTGCGCTTTCGGTTTTCTACACGTGCTCCCTTCCCTTCCCCCCTCTGATCCCCGACCGCCCCCAATCTGGATGTCTCTCGCCTCCCCGGGCCCCGCTCCCGAAGTAGGGGCTGAGTCGGGGTCTGCGCGCAGGCTCGCCGTCTGTCTCCTTGCCCCGGGATGGCGGGGCCAGGGAGCCCCGGGCCTCACCCACTGCCTCTCCGCAGCCGAGGTGCGCGCCCCCAGGGCAGGGCTGGGCCGGAGGCGGGGATGCGCAGGGCGCCCGCAGGCAGGGTCGGAGGGGCGCAGGGTCCCAGAGATTAAACACTGGAGGGATCAGCTCCCACCTCGTGCCCGACTCCCCCACTTCCGAGGCGCGGCACCCACCTCCAGCGCCCGAGCCGTCCAGGCGGTCAGTAGGAGCAGTGCCAAGCTGGGCAGCATCGCTACCCTTGCGCGGGGCACCAAGTGTGCGGGCTGCTGTGTGAACGCGATCCACCGCGCCCTTGCTCTGCCCGAGATGCCACCGCCACCACTGCCGTCTCCGGGGGTCCTGCGCTCGCCCTGCTCTGGGCGCTGTTGCCTACCGCTGCCAAGGAAACTGATTGTTTCTGTAGCTTTCTTTTTCTTTTTTTTTTTTGTACCAGGGATCGAACTCGGGACCTTGAGCTTGCAAAGCAGGCACTGGAACCACTGAGCTAAAGCCCTGGCTATATCAATTTTTATTGGAAAGTATTGGCTTATATCTTCTATTGAATACATTGTCATGTAATAGGCACTGAATAGCCTACAACTAAATAGATACTGAATGAGTTAATATGTTTCTTATAGTCCTCACATCTGTTAGAGTTATGGAAGGAAATATACTTCAAGTCAGTTGTTTTGTTGTGTCCAGATTGTGAAGTCCCAGAGACCACCAGGAGGCCGTTTCCGATGTAAGCACACAAGGGTCGTTTATTCAAGCTTAAGCAGGGACTCTCAACTGTCACCGACACAGCGGATCGAGATTGAGAGCCCTGAGTCCCTAACTAGCAGGGTTTTTATTGAGAATACAACAAGCTTTGGTTATTAGTAGCCAGGTGATTGGTTAATACTTAATACATATGAAGTGTAGGGTTTTGGTTGGCTAGGCTTTGGGGGTCGAAGGGGATTACGTATTGGTTTTTGTGAGGGAGAAAAGGGGCAAAGATTAACGGCCGGTTGTTACATACTGATCGTTAGCAGACCCACTAACTAATGGCCGCATCTATCTTGTGTGGACAGTCAGCTCATTAACTGCTTATCCTACAGATAGTGTGCCTGGAACGCTCTCTCCCCGGGTACACAGGTGGTTGGGTAATAAACTCAGGAATTTCAAGTGGTGAATTCCTAGTTTAAGCACAAATTTGAGAGAACAAAGGAGACGGCTCCAAAATGGAGTCATTTTGGTCCCACATTCCCCCCTTCTCATGATGCTATAGAGGGCCAATCATGGGCCTCTGGGGGTTAATTTTATCAAGTCGGTAGGAATTGGCTGGTATTGGGACCTGAGCACCATTAACTGAACAGCGTTAATTTGTTTTTTGATGAACGAAACTAGTGTATTGAGTATACAAGGTCCAAAGGTCAACAGTAGTAACACGATAAGCAAGGGGCCTAGCAGGGTAGAGATTAGGGTAGTTAGCCAAGGGGAAGAATTAAACCAAGATTCAAACCAGTTTTGAGATAGTTCTCTTTCTCGCTTACGTTTGGCGATGCCCTCCCTAACTTTAGCCATGGACTCTTTGACCACTCCTGAATGATCTACATAGAAGCAACATTCTTCACCTAAGGCAACGCAGAGTCCTCCCTGTTGAAGGAAAATTAAATCTAGCCCCCTTCGGTTTTGGAGGACTACTTCTGCCAGTGAAGTTAAAGACTCTTGGAGGTGGGAGATGGAGCTTTCTAGTCTTTCAATATCTATATCTATGGCTGCCCTTAAGTCATTGTAATGTTTATTGTGTAGTATTAGCGATGAAACTCCCGTTCCTGCCCCAGCTAGCCCCAAACCTAGGAGGACGGTCAGAGTAATGGCCGTTACAGGTTCTCGTTTAACTCTGATTTGGGTTTCAGCCAGGCGGCTGGAGATGTCCCTTTCTGAGTGATATAACAGCCGGGGGACCAATTGTACAAGTACACAGAAATCTCTAGTCTGTTTTAGCACTAGTCCATGTATACAAGGGGTGAGTCCAGAGGAGCAGGCCCACCACCCGTCATAAGGGGGAATGAGATATTTAGGTCTAGGCCGAAGAATGGTTTTGTTACAAAGGTGTTGGTGGGAGACCGGGACACTGTCAACACAAGTTCCTTGTCCAGTTACCGACTGTAGGGTCAGCCTAGCTGTCCCTTTTTGTTGCCATCTACACTGAGTCGGACTGTCTGATTTAGTGAAATTGTCTAGATAAGCTATTGCCTCGTAGTATGGGGGCTTGGTATCATAACATAGCCAGCAGGACTGAGTGAGGTCTGGCCTAGATGCATTTAGGGCCTTAAAGGTGTGGACCATCAGTTCCCAAAGGGGGTCTTGGTCCTGGCTATGATCGACTTTTTCTGTCTGGGTGATCATTTGAACCAAGGGCAGGAATGTGGAAGTGGAGGTTAAGTTTGATGGCTGTATGGAGGTATTTGTTTTTGGTGGCATGGGCGAGCTCTTCGGGGGAGGGGGCTTAGTAGGTCCGAAAGGGGCTATTGGGGCTAGTGCCAAATTTGGCCCTATCAATTGGGGAGGCCCTATTGCGAGCGGCTCAATTTTTAGTTTTATAGTAAAAAGTAATCCATTATCATATCCACTTTCATATAATCGCAACCCCCAACTGCGGCCTGTGAACTGCTTGCCTGGGTCCGTAAAAGTAATACGGATGGGGTTACACAGAAATTGGGCACAGCGGCCAAAGAGAGGATTGTGTGCCAACTTCTGTTGGGGAATCTTGTCGACCGAAATAAAATCAGTTGTAATGGAGGGTTTCCAAGCTATGGCCCCCGTTGACTCACAACCCCAATTTTTGCAAAAGAACTGTTTAGCACCCCCACAAGTTACAATTTGACTTCTAGTACGCCCCCCCCCCCGGACAGACGTAGAAGGGGGTGTCTCGTAATATTGCCCTGCGAATTACATGGTTGCAACCCGGTGTTCGTGAATCGACCGGGGGGAGGGTACACCCCTTTTCTGTTTCCCCACATTCAGGCCTTCCCCGTGACTCTAGGCTCCAGTGTCCGATATCCCAGCTGCCAGTGGCTAGCCGACAGAGATCAAACTCTAGAGCAGGCCACCAGGTTAATGGTGGGCTCACTTTGGACGAGCTGTTAATAATGTCACCTGTGGCGGTACTAATGATCATCCAGGTTAAATTTAGGGGAGCATGTGGGTTCTGTCCTCCTAATATCGGTGTCAAAAGTACAGTTACCACAATCATGACCGTCGACGACGCAGCTTGAGTTTGAGGGGATTGTCTTGGTCTTTGGACACCTGTCATGATGGAACGAAGTCCTCTAGGACAGCGTGAGGATCTGCAGGGTGAACGTGGGTGTAGTGCACCCACGAGGCAATCCCGTCAACCTTGAGAGCAGTGGGCGTGGTCAGGACTGTGACGTAGGGTCCTTTCCAACGGGGCTCAAGGTCCTTTTGTCGGTGTCTCCGGACGAAGACCCAGTCTCCTGGTCGATAGCGATGGGGCTCGGGAGGCGGTCCAGTTTGATATAAGGCTTCTAATTTAGGCCAGATATCCTCGTGCACACTTTGGAGGCTTTTTAAAGAAAGTAACAACTTTTGGTCATCAAATTTAACAAGCACATTTGATTGAAGGTTGGGAATAATGAGAGGGGGAATTCCAAACATGATTTCAAAGGGAGTTAATCCCATCTTATAGGGTGAATTGCGTACCCTATAGAGGGCGAAGGGAAGGAGAGTCACCCAGTCACCGCCAGTCTCTAAGGTTAATTTAGTTAAGGTCTCTTTTAATGTTCTATTCATCCTCTCTACCTGTCCTGAACTTTGGGGTCTGTATGCACAATGTAATTTCCAATCCGTCCCCAATATCTGTGCTAGGGTTTGACTCACCTTGGAAATAAAGGCGGGTCCATTATCTGATCCTAGCATTACTGGAAAACCATACCTTGGCAGGATGTCTTCTAGCAGTTTCTTAGTCACACTTCGCGCTGTTTCATGTTTGGTAGGAAACGCTTTTGTCCATCCTGAAAAAGTGTCTACAAAAACTAACAAGTATTTATAACCATACCTTCCAGGTTTTACCTCGGTGAAGTCCAATTCCCAATAGGCTCCAGGTCGGCTTCCCCTCAGCCTATTTTCTGGGTTGGCCCTATTGTGGGTGGCATTTGTCAATTGACAGGCTTTGCAGGTAGCAACAATATGTTTAATTTTAGAATTAGCATCACGGATCTTAATTTCAGCATGTCTCAGGAGATCTTGCATTTTTCGAGTGCCCATGTGGGTGGTCCGGTGCATCTTGGAGAGAACTTGTTCTCCCAGCGCTTTAGGCAAGATGACTTTACAATCAGAAGATTTTCACCACCCGTTGAGGCACTGAGGCATAGGTAATTGTTTTATCCAATTTAAATCTTCTTCAGTGTACTGGGGTTTTTCTGGTAGGGCTGCACTTCCCGGATCGGGCAGCTGAGTGGCCAGTGTCAGATTAATCTTTAAGGCTATTTCTCGGGCTGTCTGGTCAGCTAAATTATTTCTTCTGGCAATTGGAGTGTCGCCTTTTTGGTGTCCTGGGCAATGGATAATGGCTAGTTTTTTAGGTAGCCAGAGGGCTGTTAAGAGGGCAAGGATCTCCTCTTTGTTTTTAATAGTCTTTCCTTCAGCTGTCAGGAGTCCCCTTTTTTTGTAGATGGCCCCATGGACGTGTGCAGTGGCAAAGACATACCGGCTATCTGTGTATATATTTAACTTTTGGCCCCGTCCTAGAGTCAATGCCTTGGTCAGAGCTATGAGCTCCGCCCATTGTGCTGAGGTCCCGGTGGGCAATGGTTCTGCCCAAATGACCTCAGTCTCTGTCACCACTGCTGCTCCTGCATACCTGCGGCCATCACGAACAAAGCTGCTCCCATCAGTGTACCAGGTATCATCTGCATCTGGCCACGGTTGGTCGCTCAGATCTGCTCGAATTTCATGTACCTGGGCTAGGATGTCTGTGCAGTCGTGAAGCGGGGCCTCCAAGTTCGGGTCTGGCAACAGTGTGGCTGGGTTTAAAGCAGCCGGGGCCTGAAAGACAACTCGGGTTGGATTTAGGAGTAAGCTCTGGTAGTGGGTCAGGCGAGCATTACTGAGCCATCGATCCGGAGGCTGTTTTAGGACTCCCTCAATAGCGTGAGGGGTGGTCACGCACAGTTCTTGGCCTAATGTCAACTTGTCAGCATCTTTGACCATTAGAGCCACTGCTGCAATCATTCTTAGACACGGGGGCCATCCTGATGCAACTGGATCAAGTCTTTTTGATAGGTACGCCACTGGGCGGCGCCATGGCCCTAGATGCTGGACCAGGACGCCCTTAGCGACTCCTTTGTTTTCATCAATGTAAAGGTGGAATGGCTTAGTAATATCGGGCAAGCCCAAGGCTGGTGCCGTCAGCAAGGCTGTTTTAATTTGATCGAAAGATTTTTGTAGCTTTTCTGTCCATTGAAAAGCCTGATTGTCTTTGGTTGCCTCGTAAAGGGGCCTTGCGAGCTCTGCGAACCCCGGTATCCATAGGCGGCAGAAGCCCGCCGATCCCAAGAACTCTCTGACTTTCCGAGGAGAATCTGGTGTGGGTATCTTAAGAACTGTCTCTTTTCTAGCATCCGACAGCCATCTCTGCCCTTCCCTAAGCATGTACCCCAAGTAGCTTACCTCGGGTTTGCAGATCTGGGCCTTTTTGGCGGACGCCCGGTACCCCAGTTCTCCTATGACTATCAAGAGTCTCTTGGTTCCACTTAGGCAGTCTTCCCGCGTTTTAGCTGCTATGAGGAGGTCATCTACATATTGTAACAGAGTTAGTTGGGGGTTCTGGAGGCGAAACTCACCCAGGTCTTCATGTAGGGCCTCGTCGAAGATGGTGGGAGAGTTTTTGAATCCTTGGGGTAATCGGGTCCATGTCAGCTGTCCGTTGAGGCCTTGTTCTGGGTCACTCCATTCAAATGCAAAGATGTGTTGGCTTTTGGGTGCTAGCGGAAGGCTAAAAAAAGCATCTTTGAGATCCAAGACTGTGTACCATTGATGGCTCGGGGGAAGTGAACTCAAAAGGGTGTATGGATTAGGCACTGTGGGGTGGATGTCCATAACCCTCTTGTTCACTTCCCGGAGATCCTGCACTGGCCGATAGTCATTAGAATGAGGTTTTCGCACTGGCAACAAGGGGGTGTTCCAGGCTGGTTGACAAGGCCTAAGAATCCCCTGAGCAAGCAACCTCCTGATGTGTGGAGTTATTCCCTTCTGGGCCTCTAGGGGCATAGGATATTGGCGAACTTGTACAGGATCTGTCCCAGGTTTTATTTTCACAAACACTGGTGCTCTGTGTGCAGCTAACCCCATGCCTCCAGTCTCCGCCCATGCTTGTGGGAACATGGTAAGCCATTGTTCCATGTCAGGATCAGGAGGGGCCCTCTTCTGATGTAGCAGATATTTATCTTCTAGGTTTATGGTTAGTACCTGAATGGGCCTTCCCTCTTGATTAAGGACTTTTGTGCCCCCGGGTTGGAAATGAATTTGAGCCCCTAATTTAGTAAGTAAGTCTCTTCCCAAGAAGGGGTAGGGGCAGTCTGGTATAATCATAAATGAGTGGGTTACTTGGCCCACTCCCAAGTCTACTGTTCTTTGGGTTGTCCATGAATACTTTTTCATGCCTGTAGCTCCTTGAACCCAGGAGGTCTTATCAGAAACATGGCCACATGGTTCAAGTAGGACTGAATGTTGAGCCCCTGTATCCACTAGGAACTCGATAGGTCTCCCCTCCACTTTTAGGGTTACCCTGGGCTCGGGGAGGGGTGCCAAACCCCGTCCCCCCTAATCATTTAATTCATCCATAGCCAGGATAGGGGCCTTGGGGCGTCCTTCCTGTTGTTTCTTTTTGGGACAGTCTCTGGCCCAGTGTCCATACTCTTTGCAATGAGCACATTGATTTTTCCCCAACTGGGGGCGCTCTCTGCGTCTCTCTTTGTTTTCTCCTTCCACCGCAATCTTTCTTAGTCTACGTTCACGTTCCTTCTGTTCTCCCGCAGTGGCAGCCAGAAGGATCCGAGCTAAGTTTCGGGTCTGGCGGTCATCAGCTTTTTCTCGTTTCTCCTCTGCGGTTTCTCTATTGTTATACACTTTCTCTGCCACTGCCACTAAGTCCTGAATACTCTTTTCTCCTAACCTATCTACTTTCTGTAACTTTCTCTTAATGTCTGGCGCCGCCTGGTTGACAAAATGTATTATTACAGCTGCCTTTGTCTCAATTGCTTCTGGGTCCATAGGAGTGTACCTACGAAAAGCTTCCTGAATTCTTTCTAGGAAAGCAGCAGGGCTTTCATCTAACTTTTGTTGTACATCCCCTACCTTAGCCAAATTGGTGGGCTTCCTCGCTGCTGCTTTCAGACCTTTTAATAGAGCCTGGCGATAGACCCGAAGCCTCTCCTTACCTTCCGCCGTGTTGAAGTCCCAGTTGGGTCGGGACAGAGGAAAAGAAGTGTTGATAGTGTCAGCATTGGTGGTGGGTTGACCATTGTCACCAGGAACCAATTTCCTGGCCTCATTCTGGATCCTCTCTCGTTCCTCAGTGGTGAACAGGACCTGCAGAAGCTGTTGACAGTCATCCCAAGTGGGCTGATGGGTAAACAAAACAGTTTCTAACAGGTTAATCAAATCTCTAGGGTTATCAGAGAAATTGGCATGTTGTCGGCGCCAATTATAAAGATCACTTGTAGCAAAGGGCCAGTAATGGTGAGGCTGGTTCCCATGCTCATCAGGGGCCCCTATCGCTCGCAGCGGACAAACAGTAGAGTCTGCTGGTCCTGCCGGCGAGGCGGTGCGCCGGTGACGAGTATTTTGGGCGGGACCATTACAGTTGCCAGCACCCGGGGCGGGCTCTTCCTCCCTAGCCCCGGCTGGGACTGGGTCATTTCTTTCAGCCTGCTGTTGCGGAAGAGAGGGGAGAGAGTAAGGGGGAGGGAAAATAAGATCTTCTTCGGTCCCTCCCTGGAGGACAGGGTAGAGTGGCGCGGTCGGCTTGGTTTCGGTCTGCTCCTCGTCATCGCGCCCTCTAGGAGTCTTCTTACTGGCTGTCAGGATTAACTCTGGCTGCTGTTGCTGTGAAGGCAAAAAAGGCTTAACCCATGGGGGTGGGTTAGAGATCAGAAATTCCCAAATGGCAATGTAGGGTACCTGGTCGGGATAAAGGATGGCTTTAGGAACTCTGCGTATAATTTGCAAATCAAAAGTTCCCTCGGGGGGCCATCCTACCCCAAGGGTGGGCCACTCCGAGCTGCAGAGGGTGATGAACTTAGCCTTTTTAATTTTTAAACTTAGGTTACGAGCGCTCTCCCTAACTTCCTTGAAATGATCTTTCATGAGGGAAAGAGGGGTGGTCACAGTCTGTCCCATCGTCTCAGTCCAAGTCAGTACAACACACAGACAAATAAACACAACAGAAAAACACGCGAGACAAAACCGTCCTCCGCCTGATCGGAGGCAATGCAAATGGGACGACGGCCTCGTGCCGTGCCGCGGGAGCGACCCGCACCGTCCCTCCAGGAGTCTCACTGACTCGTACTCTTGGGGCACTCCGTCCCCACCAGCGGAATCCGGAACATCTTCCAGGATCCCGGGTCGGCGGCCCTTGCAGCGCGTCTGCCTAGACCGTCTGCCGACCTTCCCAGAAAATAGGCCCAGACTTTACAAACACAAAAAACACTCACCAGCCGGCGTTGACCCTCCGGTACGGGAGTCCTGAAGGTCTTGGGATCCCGGACGAGCCCCCAAATGTTGTGCCCAGATTGTGAAGTCCCAGAGACCACCAGGAGGCCGTTTCCGATGTAAGCACACAAGGGTCGTTTATTCAAGCTTAAGCAGGGACTCTCAACTGTCACCGACACAGCGGATCGAGATTGAGAGCCCTGAGTCCCTAACTAGCAGGGTTTTTATTGAGAATACAACAAGCTTTGGTTATTAGTAGCCAGGTGATTGGTTAATACTTAATACATATGAAGTGTAGGGTTTTGGTTGGCTAGGCTTTGGGGGTCGAAGGGGATTACGTATTGGTTTTTGTGAGGGAGAAAAGGGGCAAAGATTAACGGCCGGTTGTTACATACTGATCGTTAGCAGACCCACTAACTAATGGCCGCATCTATCTTGTGTGGACAGTCAGCTCATTAACTGCTTATCCTACAGATAGTGTGCCTGGAACGCTCTCTCCCCGGGTACACAGGTGGTTGGGTAATAAACTCAGGAATTTCAAGTGGTGAATTCCTAGTTTAAGCACAAATTTGAGAGAACAAAGGAGACGGCTCCAAAATGGAGTCATTTTGGTCCCACAGTTTCAGTGAAGACAGTTTAAATGAAGGATCTAATTTTGGAATATTGCACAGTGCAGGGAATAAGTATGAGAGTTAAAGCACACAGAAAGTAGCAATAATGAAAAGTTAAAGAACAAGGATGGAGGAAGCAGTGTTGCCCAGAACCCATTGAGAGCTAAAGACTTAGAGCCAGAGGATAGAAGAAACAGTAGTCATGGAGGTACATAGCCACTACCAAAAGCTAGATGCTCAAACAGGGACACTGAGAGAGGATGAAAAATACAACTTTGACCACTCTGATGTCCTGTCAATGACTTCATTTACTGAACCTCACTTGAAGCCAGCCAATAAAGGAGAAGTTCATTGATACCAGTTTTCCAAGGCAGAGACCAAGGAAAAGAAATGTACAAAATGATTCTTTGGAGTAGAACAACTGTATTGATCACTGTATCACTTCCTTTATCTATTTATGTTCATCTTTTATTTACCCTCTAGACTGGGTTTATGTTAGTACAGGGACTATGCCCGACTTGTATAAAATGGTAGCTTATGATGATACAGTGATATTCAAAATGTCTGTTATAGAAATCAAGTCGTTTAAATCCTTTCAGTGATAAGGGAGTGTCTTCATGAGTCAGGGTCACTATATGTGCAGACTTCTTGTCTTCATATTATTATAGTACATACATGACTGTCAAACCTTGGATTTGACAAAATGAAAATATTCCTTCCATATGACTTAACTATTGAAGCCATGCTTTCAAGTTTTGATGTAATTGTCAACATATCCTCTGTCAGACATAGCAAATATGCCTTTTTCATTTTCCTTTGTAAGACCGAGGGCCTTACCAAATGCTCCGAGGAGCTGAAGTGGAGCACACCCGGGGATCCCAGCGGTGCCTCCAGAATGTAAGACCAAAGGCCTTACCAAACGCTCCGAGGAGCTGGAGTGGAGCACACCCGGGAAGGAACACACCGGCCAAGTTGGGAAACAGACCTTTATTAGTCTGGCCAGATGGCACTCCCGATGCAGAATAGCTTAGAGAGGCAACTGGCTCAGAATCCAAGGCTGTTTTTATAGGGGGTTGAGGGGGAAGTTAACATATCAAAGAAAAGGGGACAAAGGTTCATGGTCCACTGTCACATATTGATGGTTAGCAGACATCTGCAGCTTGTTCTAACAATTGTGGTGCCTGGAATATCAGTTCTGGATAAACAAAGAGTTGAGTAGTTTACTCTGGGACCCTAGGTCGGTTACAGATCCCTGTCTAGCATCTCTAGACTAACAAACATCTCCAGCCATTAACTCACATTTTAATCACAATGGGGCTGGAGAAAAAGGGGCAAAGGTTATGCAGTCCCACACCTTGACATACATCTTATCCTGGTAATACAAATAGCTGACAACTGGTCCCCAACAGGAAAGTGTGATCAAACACTCAATAAAAGTACCACTTTCTTGAACAACAAGGCATCATCTGCTATCAGATCTCCTGGAAGAATTTCTGAGAAAATAGACTGAATCAAAAAGGAGCACCAAAATGGCCTACAAACACCATAACAGATGACCCAACTGACAAACTGGGATGGGCAGGTCATGTTTCATGGAGCAACAGGAACATATTCTGCTGGGAGCAATGCTACATAATTCTAGGGAAAAATCATTTGAGTAGGCCTAGTTCTCCTGCCTACAGACCAGCTACCACATTCCAGACATAATTGCATTTTGGCCTCCAGTCACAATTGAGGCCTCAGTGATCCCGGATGTTGTAATGCTCCAGGACAAGACCACACCTGAGAGAGATGTCAGAGAGGAACCAAATCTTCATCTGCATAGCTCCTCATCCTTCTTAGATTTCCACTGCCCCCCAGTCTTTTTACACCTTGTTTATCCCAATGTAAAGTACTGAACTCTGCATTTTTCACTTGTTACATCTGTTTCCCCATGTACTGAATAAAAAGTGCTGCAAGCTAGGGGGCTTTTGTCTTTGCTGCCCAGAGCAGCACTGATCAGACCCAAAGCTCAGCTTCTTCTCATTTCTCTACTTTTCCTGTAATTCACCGTGTGCTGCCGTGGCTCGCAGGAGACTAGGACTTACTGCAGAGGTTCTAGTAATGTCCCCTTCCCCTGTTCCCTACATTTTGCACCCAACATGGATATAAATCGGATCCAGGGGTGAACTCGCCTGTGAGACAAACTTGGAGTAAGAGAGACAACACACGGATCTCCCAGGATGATTTCTGGACTCAGACGAGGGATGCTGGTGGTAAGTGTGTGCAGCTGGGGGTAATTTTCTATCTTTGCTGAGTTATAACTATGGGTCAGTCTCTGTCAACAGAGCAGCATAACTTTGCCAAATTACTTAAGTCGCTGTTAAAGCAAGCTATGTACCCAGCACCTAAGGATGCTGTGATAAATTTGTTAAAAGACATACAAATGTATGTCCCATCTTTTCCCCAGGAAGGGACAACTAACTTAATAGCATGGGAACGTGTAGGTAACGTTCTCCGTGAGGCCCGGCGAAGGGGTGATCGTCTCTTCCCCCAAACTCTACCCACTTGGGCCTCAGTCCACTCTGCTCTCAAATTCTCTCAGTCAGTTCTGGAAACCTTGCCCCGCCCCCCCAACCCTTCTGTCCAGGTGTCCCCTTGTTTGGCTTCTTCTCCCATTAGCTGTCATCTCACTGCGGCTTCTGCTCCACCACCACAGCGTGCTGAGGAAGACCCTAACTCTCTAGCCCCTCAGCCATCTCACAAAGGTCTAGCTGCCCCCTTGTGAAGCCCACTTCTGGGGCCACTCCCTATCGCCGTGCCCTGCAAAAGGCTGTGACATCCAGCAAGGCAGTGGGAGACCCTTTGTGCTTTCCTGTCTCAGTTTTGCCTGATCCTGACAATGCAGAGGTGGACGTGTATGTTCATGCCTTGTTTGATTTTAACATCCTAAAGGAGCTCAGGCAGAGCGTGCTAACGAAGGGTGTCCAAAGCCCCCATACAGTGGGTTTGTTGGACAATGTACTTCAGACTTATTCTCTGGTTCCTCATGATGCTTTTCACCTTGCGAAAACGTGCCTATCCCCTGCTCAGTATCTCCACTTTGAGGTGGAACTGCATTCTTTAATCAGGGAACAGGCTCATAAGAATGCTCAGGGAGATGCTCAGTTGAGAGAAGTTACTATCGACATGTTATCAGGCCCAGGTGACTTTTCGGATTTAAGCAGGCAGGCCTGTTGCCCAGCGTTACTCTTTCACCAGCTAGAGGACCTCCTGCAGAGGGCTTGGGCTTCTGTGCCAGCTGAGGGTGCGCCGATGAAACCTTTTACTCAAATCATGCAAGGGCCTGTGGAAACTTACACAAAATTTGTAACAAGATTACAACAAACTGTTAGGAGACCACTTCAGCTTTATTTTCTGTTTGTCAATCTGCCATGTGTGAAGTGAAATTCCATAAAATTATTCATATTCTGTTATCACACTGAAGTTACTTTTGTATAATTTTAAAAGACTTAAGTTCTGCTCCCCCTCAATTTTGGTTTGTGTAACATCTCACAATTCCCATTACATAACCAGTTCCTAGTGCAACCCTATGACAAACTATAATAACATGAGTAATTAAATTTTATTAGGAAAGATAGAAATCTCACTGATGATGCTAAGGATGGGTCTGATTTGATAACCACAAACCTAAAGGCCAGTTAATTAGCAGGGCATTCTATTCAACTTCTATGGGAAAGAATCGAGACATCTTGTCCCAGAACTCAATGTTCTGCAGAGTTTAGGGTGACAAAGTGATGTTTTCTGAGTTTTCTGTCATTATTTTAATCAAATTATTCTATTTGTGTGTTATGTAACCTATTGCCCTCTATTATCTGAAACGGTCCTTGTAGCACAATGCACTTGAACTACTGGATTCCAGGACAGGTCCTCAAATTCAAATCCTGGTAGCCAGGGATTTAGCTCAGTGGTGCCACCACCTGCCTGCCTCATAAGTGCAAGGTCCTGAGTTTGATCCCCAGTACCAAAAAACAATAAGAAAGAAAAAGAAAACCATCTGTTCAAATCCTGGTTCTTCCACTTACTGCTATAGGCCACTGGATAACATTTTTACCTACCTGAGCTTCACTTTCTTCATCAGCAAAATGGGAAAACAGTATTAGCTTTAAGTAATATGGCTCAGGTCTTATCTCAATAATTGCATACTGTAAGTGTTAGATTTTTTTGTTACTAATATTTTTATTCATAATTAATGGGGGAAAGCAAACAAAAAGACAATAGTGACTTTAACTAAAGTACTTCTGTCTCCTCATCCATTTTCATCCCATGGGATCTAGCAGATGTGCCCAAGGAAGCATTCCATAAACAAACAATGTGCATAAAATCATCTGTGCCTCTTCAAATTTGTGCAGATATTCAGTAGAGCTCTATTAAAATTTC
The DNA here is from genome assembly GCF_053883595.1 of Heterocephalus glaber. Classification (NCBI taxonomy): domain Eukaryota; kingdom Metazoa; phylum Chordata; class Mammalia; order Rodentia; family Bathyergidae; genus Heterocephalus; species Heterocephalus glaber. Next base: position 208,571 of record NW_028258246.1, read on the forward strand.
AAGCATAAGTTCCTGCCAATTTTATGTTATCAAAGCAGGCTTGCTCATCTTAGTTAGAAGTTTCATAAAATGATCAATCATTTGGAGAAATAAAAGCAGAAAAAATGTTTAAATATTGCTTAGAATGACTTTAAAAGTCATATTTTAGAGAACTCAAGGACTCTTATACGTTATACTACATTATAAATTAAGATAAATGTCGTAGTATTTAGCAGGACGCAAAGCACTTTCATATTTAGGTAAAGAAAGAGGCAGAGAGTGAATGGCAGCAGATCATCATAGGAATAGGTGAGCGACTTATCTGGGAGACAGGCTGTCTGGTGGAGGGGGGGAGTGGAGGGGACAGGAGACCCTATGCAGACAGGGACCCTGTCCTGTTCATGGCTGGTTGAGGGCCTAGATCAGTGCCCAACACACAGAGGATGCTGCATGAATGAGTGGGTGGGTGGGTGAGGGGCTGGGATGTGGCAAGTGGTGCCTGCACCAGGTTGCAGGTTCATCTGTGCTAGTGGCCAGCTGGGCGTCCTCCACATGGCTCAGTTCCCATATGGGCCTTCTCAGTCCCTAGGAGAATGTGTGCTGGCTATAAGGTTGTTTGCTCCTGACTCACAAGGTGAAAGACAAGGGGTTTGCACCTTCTGTGGAGCAGGAGCTGAGTTGTGGGGGTGGACACAGTCCTCCTCTGGTTTCTGCTGTCACAGGAGCCACCAAGCCATGAGAGCAAAGGCAGGGTTCTGCTCAGTGTCTGCCCTTCCCTGTGGGAATGCTCCCCAGCCAGTCCTGGACACAAGCTCAGCCCACCTGAACAGGATGGAAGGAGACAGAAACTGTAAGCAGATGCTTAAGCATTTGTTTTTATTGAGGGAACATTTGCATGAAATTCACCATCTAAAGTATTTTAAAGTGTACAGTTCAGTGACATTTAGTCCATCCACAATGCTGTGCAACCATAGCTGCCATCTAATTGGAGAACATTTTTACCACCCCCAGAGGACACCTGTGCCTGTTGAATAGTCACACCTTACTCTCCTCTCCCCGACCTGTGAGCCACTGATCTTCCCATTGTTTCTCTGCAGCTGCCTATTCTGCACAGTTCCCATAAATGGAATCATGTGACATGAGCCTTTTGTGCCTGACTTCCCTCGCTCACCGTAATGTTTTCAAGGTTCACCCATGTTGTGGTGTGGGTCAGTCTCCTTCCTTTCTGTGTCTGAGTAACATCCTAGGTGGTCCACATTTGTTCATCACAACTGATGGACATGCGGCTTGTTGTCATCTTTTGGCTGTGAGTCATGCTGCTGTGTCCAGGTTTGTCTGAGCTGTCTTCAGTGCTCAGCTGTCCCTGGCATGAGGTGGCTGGGTGCTGCAGTCATGGTGTGCTTCTTTTTCGGAGGAGAATCTGGCTCTCAGATGGCAGGAAGCTCTGAGGCCATGGAGGAAGTTGCTTTCCATCTGACCCTTCTTCCCCTCACTCTGCAGCAAGCCCTTGGGCCAGGCCTCTGCCTCTCTTGGAGAGGCACCCATCCTCACCCTCCCTCCTGCCTTCCCTGTGTGCTTTAGGACTTCTTCTCCCCACTCTGGGCAAGCAGACAGCAGTACAGTTTGTACCAGGCAGAGCCCTCACCCTCCTGGTCCTGGCCCATAGTTCTGATTCTCCTCTTGTGGGTCAAGGCGATGTTTCCCAGGAGGCTCTGCCTGCACAGAGCCCACAGCCCCCAGAAAGCATATTGGACCTCTCGGAGTCTGCTCACTGTGCCTGGTCTATTCTCCTCCTGGGGGCTGCAATGCATGCTCTGCTTGTGTCTCCCACATCTTCTGGCTCCAGGCTCCCTGTGTCAGAATTCTCTGCCCCAAGGACACATTTCTGAGCCACACAAGGTATGACCCAGGAAGGGAAGTCCAGAGAGGAGAGAGGACAAGCTGGGAGGCAAGACTTTAGAAGCTTTAAGCCTAGGACAGGAAGGGAAGAGACTGAAATTGAATCTCAGGCCACCCAATCTCTGTCTGTGATCTGGTCTTGAGCTGGAAGCCCACTGGGGGCTGGAATGACTCACCCCCTCCTGCCCACCCTGGTCTTAAAGATGCTTCACTGTTCCCAGATCCTCTCTCTCATCAACACCATCTGGGTGGTGGCCGGGCTCACAGCTGTCCCCCTGGAGCTGGATCCCAGCGGTGTTGATCCCCTGGATCTGGCCCTGGCCCCAGGCTGATTGGTCTGAGGTCACCACCTCTCAGAGTCACAGCCTGAACCTGTTCCTGGTAGTGGCATTGACAGGAATCTTGGTTGTCTGTGCTGAGGTCTCTGGAGCTGCCCTGGCCCTGCCCTTCCTGAAGCCTGGTAGCCAGCTGTCCCCAGGAGCTGTGGGTGACCCTGCTTCCTCCAATATATCTCCTGTGGGCTCTGTGAGCTAGAGAGGTTTCTCAGGATTCTAGTGGGAGCACCTGAGTCCCATGTGGGCTGAGGGACAAGCTCAATCACCAAGGAAGTCCAGTCTCAGGGGCAGAGGCCATCACAGAGACACCTGTCCCCTTGGTAAAGGGGCATGTGACAAACAGGTTGTCTGGGCAGCCCCTGTGTTCTGATTCTGAGGCTCTTTCTCTCTTGCCCTGTGAGGAGGGGTCAGGGCAGGAAGAGGAGAAGCTGTCCCTCGTCTTGGGGGCCTGTGAGGATGAGGGAGACATGTAGCCAGCTGTGGGACAAGGCTGGATCCTGGGTGGGCAGAACTGCTGCAGGCCGACAGGAGACTGTGTCCAAGCATCACCCTAGAGGGCAACAGGCCACTTCCAGCTGCACTGCAGGGAGAGGACCCTGCAGCAGACAGCAAGGATTTCAGAGCCAGCACAGAGGACATGGAGATGCCTTGCTGGCCCACTGGGTCCTATCCAGGAAGGGCATGCTGCACATGGGGGGTTGTGGCCCTGTGTGCCTCCCCGGGGCAGCCCTTCCAGAGCAGAGCCTGAGTGTGGTGAAGGCAGCTCTGGCAGCACTTCCTGCCCCAGCGACCTGCTCAGTGGGCCAGGCTGGCCTGCAGGAGGTCCAACTCCTTCTTCCCATCCTGCTGCTGTCCCACATGGCACGGTCCCTGAAACAAACCCCAGCTCAGCAGCACCTGGAGCATAGGCACCAGGTGTGGGTGTCACTGGGTCCTGAGCACAGGACCCTGGCCCAAACGGTGGGAGCTGTTGTGGGGAGTGGCATGGCCATGATGACTCTGCTCTTCTAACCCAGTGGGGGTGGGGGCTCCCCATGCCAAGACCCCAGAGACCACCCACTGCCTGCGCCCAGCAGGGGAGGATGGCACACATGGGAGGGCGCACCTGAGAACACCCTGCCAGGGCCCTGTACAGAGAGAGGGGTTGTTTCAGCCACAAAACACTCAAATGTCACTGCTGTCCCCCAGGCGTTTGAGACTCCTGAAGAAGATCCATCTCAGTAGGGCATAAGGACAGGGCCTTTTCTTTGTGTAGCTGGGTGACTCTGATACATCTGCAAACATGTCAACTCTCATTACTTCTGAGGCAATTTCACTTTCCTGGGGGATTTCGGGGAAGGTGCTCTTAGGTAGTCATTAGGGACATTTGTCTTGGTTTCTTCCCAGGAGTCCTTGCTGGCTTTCAGAGAGGGGGAGTGCAGGAGAGATGAGGAGGAGAGAGGAAGGAAGGGAGGGAAGGAAAAGAAGGAAGGCAGTGAGGGAGGGAGGAAAGACAGAAAGCAGGAAGGAAGGGAGGGGAGAAGGAAGGAAGGGAGGGAGGGAGGGAGAAGGAAGGAAGGAGAGAGAGGCAGGGAGAAAGTGAAGGAAGGAGAAAAGGAAGGAAGAAAGGAGAAGGATGGAGGAAGGAGGGGAAGAAGGAAAGAAGAAAGGAAGGAAAGAAGGAAGAGAGGAACGAAGGAAGTTTGGCCAGGTAAAAGCAGCTCCAGGGCGTGTGGTGGGTCACAGTTCTTGATCTACGAGGGGTCAGCAGGGGGCTCTGTCATGCTGGACAGATGCAAAGCCTTTTTCTGCAATCCTGCCTTTTTCTGGGTCCAGGGAGGGCACTGCACAAAGTGACAGTGGGTGGCAGTGACAGTGACCGGGATGGGGAGCAAGTCTTGCTCTTCCACCAGCCAATCAGTCAGAGCACTGACCTCCTCCCAGCACCTGGAGGGGACCCACCGGCTGATGGATGTGCACTGTCCCTGATGGGTCCTGCCTGGCCCCACCAAGAGGAGGCTGGGCCTGCGGAACCCAGGGCCCAACTGTGACATCGGACATCACCTCCAAATAACACAGAGGCTTTGAGTCTTCTTATGAAGGTTTGAAGTATAATTTTGGTAAAAGTAAACTTTTAGGACATACTATAATTTTCCCCAAACCATTGCACTTTTAAACTTTTTTCCATATACTGGTAGCTTGCAAAAAAAAAAAGGAAAGAAAGAAAGAAAGAAAGAAAGAAAGAAAGAAAGAAAAAAGAAAAGAAAAGAGAACAGTTAGTTTGAACACTCCTCAACAATGACAGGCCCTGGCAAATTATAGTATTATATTAATCCATCATCAAGTATTCAAATATTCATATAACACCCACCGGATGCAAATATGAACAAGAAATACAGGTTATGCAAATTAGACATTTCAGTCCTTTAAAAATAATTTCCTCTCCATATCCTCCAGCATCCTTGCCCTCACCTCAGAGGGGCAGCGGCCTCCCCTTGTGGACAGGGAGAGAGAAGGCTTCATGAGGAGACAGTCCTTTCCTCCTGTTTGAGAACAGGTCTCAGTGTCACTCTGTGGATTAGGGGTGGGAGGGGACTCAGACTCAGGTCCCGCCTCCTGGTGCCTCCTGCCTGCAAATGCACCAGCTCCAGTGCTTATGAATGTCTCCAGCAAGGACGCAGGCACCACCCACAACTTCAGCCCTCTGAGCATGGAGCTGAGTCTTTGTTGCTCCCAAGAGTGGACTCAGCATGTCCCTGTAAAAGACACACTTGCTGGTTGGGAGTTTTCTTCTGATTCTGAGTGTCTTCTATTACAGTTTCAACCACCTTCCCTCTTAGCTCCCTGCATTTGCCCCATGAGTTCTGCCCTGCCTGATACCAGAAGGTGACTGCGTATGATCCCACGGCCAACTGGTCCCCTGTGATCTTTGGGGGGCCTGTAGGTGACAGCACAGGGTGCGCTTGGGCTTGGCGGCAGCAGCCACACAGGGCAGGGGTAGAGGCAGCTGAGCTGCATTCTGAGGCTCCCTGTCCCTTGCTGTCCATCTGTGGGGATAGCATCGCATCTACTGTCCGCCGTGTGCTGGCTCCATTTCAGGGGCTGCAGAGACAGCAGAAAGTAGACACAACCAGAATCCGCCATCCTGGAACTCAGAACTCCTGGGCCCTGGGAGATGGCTATGGGCACATTAATAAATAAAGGGCACTCAGGAAGTGACTGGAGGCATAAAGCCAATAGGATGTGGTGATGGAGATGTTGGAATGAGGGGCAGAAGGGGTTGCTGTGTGTGGTGTCCTCAGCGCCTCCTGGTCACCTCTCTGCTCAAATGTCAACTCTCCCAGGCAGCTTCTGTGGCCTTCCCGACTGGATCATCAAACCTCATCCCTGCTATGAGTTCTTATGAAAAGTGTCGATTTTCTCTTTTGCGTCTAAGCGGCTTGCAATTGCAGGGCAGGGACAGTGGCTGTTGCACACACGTGTCTCAGTGTCAGGCAAATATCAGTGGACAGGTAGGCTCAGCATCTCGTCTCAGTCTCTGCCTTTTTCTTTTGGTACCAGGGATCAAACTCAGGACCTTGTGCTTGCAGGGCAGGCAGCAGCACCACTGAGCTAAGTCCCCAGTCCCCCAGTCTGTCTTTTAATGGAGGAGAAGCTGTTAGGACTTAATGTGACAACTGGTCGAGAGGTGGTGAGGAGTAAGTTGAGGTGATGACCGGTGAGTCTGCAATGAGAATAGCTGCATTTTGAGAACTTGGGCTTTGGATTCTCAGTCCCTATGTTTAAATCCCGTATCTACTTCTTACTAGTGGCATCAACTCAGGCAAATTACTTAAACAGCTCAGTGTCTTCATCTATAAAATGAGGATTGGAATAGGCCTGGCCTGAGGAGGTTCTTATGTAAACGGAATAGGCTAACATAGTTCACACAGCACCTAGTGAATAGTATCTGCCCTTTAGTCAATGTTTTTGCTTTTTTAGGTCTTTCCCCCAAAACTATTTTTGTTATATTGCTAATTTTTTCACTGTGTGTTTTGTCCTCATGTTTCAGACTCTGTATATCTTATTTTATTATACTAGTTATTAACTTTACGGAAAAATGTATGGTTGAACTAGTGTTTCTCTGCTCAATTGAAAAATAAAACAGAACCCCAACGGCACAAGAAACAATCAACAAATGGGATCATATCAAATTAAAGAGCTTCTGCACAGCAAAGCCAACAAGCAATAGAGTGAAGGGACAAACTACAGAATGGGAAAAAAATTTTCCAGCTGTTCCTTGGACAGAGAACCACCATCTAGAATATATAAAGAACTCAGAAATTTAGACTCCCCAAAATAAAAGGCCCAATCAAAAAATGGGCAACCAAAAAAATGAAGAGACACTTTATCAGAAGAAGAAGTACAAAGAGTCAACAAATACATGAAAAAGTGGTCACCATTTTGGGCCATTAGAGAAATGCAGATTGAAACTACACTGAGCTACCATCTTACTCCTGACAAAAAGGCTACTATCAAGAAATCAACTAATAACAAATGAGGATGTGGGGAAAAAGGAACCCTTCTACACTGTTGGTGGAATGTAAACGAGTGCAACCACCACAGAAATCAGTGTGTAGATTCCTCAAAAAACTAAAAATAGAAATTCCATTTGATCCAGCTATTCCCCTTCTGGTTATTTTCCCCAGAGTTGAAGACATCACACCACAGTGATGTATGAACGCCCTTGTTTATAGCAGCACAATTCATAATAACTAGATCCTGAAAACAGCATTATGTCCATCAGTAGATGAATGGATAAGGAAACTGTGGTATTTACACACAATGGAGTACTACTCTGCCATAAAGAAAGATAAAGTTGAGGCATTTGTAGGAAAATGGATGCAACTTGAGAACATAATGTTAAGTGAAATAAGTCAGAGACACACGATTAAATATCACATGGTTTTTCTCATAGGAGAAACTAAAATTACATACACACACACACACATATATATATGACAGATGAATAGGAAGTTGGGAGGAGTTTAAATAATTTCTCAAATTACCTATCCCATTGTTTCAAAAACTATTTAATACATATAAATTTGTTTTATTTATACTGCTTGTTTCTCTTAGTTCACTGTAAAGAAAGTTTTGTGCTATTATCTGTTTGTTCCTTTTATGTAAGAGAGAGTTTTGTTTCTATGTCCTGTACTCTGAGTAACTACTTTGAAGATAATGATACATGGTGTATTAATTACTGTTATTCTCATATTATTTTGTTAGGAAATTTTGCTTTATTTTTAGTAAAATAAAAAATGAACAATAAAATAAGAAATGTAATATGCTTTAATCTTTTACTGCCCACCTCCACTTAACACTATAATTTGTTGAAATTATTTAGGTTTTTACATCCAGATTATTATTGTTTATTTATAATTTTTTATTTTTTGGTACTGGGGATCGAACTCAGGTCCTTGCACTTGCACAGCAGGCAGTGAAACCACTGAGCTAAATCCCCGGCCCTGTTTATTTATAATTTTTAAAGATATAATCTTCATGTTAACATATATGCTAATAGAAACTGTTGCAACACTGAATTCTACAGGTTAACTTTTGTAATTTGCCTCTGTTGTTCAGCAGTCTTAATTCCATCAGTTCCTTTCTGGGGGTGGTGTGTGCAGAGATGGGTCAGGGCTCCCACCCCTGTCCACACCTCCCACAGTCCCTCCCCGCTTCCTTCCACGGTGGCCTTGGCCATGTGACCACGCCAGGCAGCAGTCTGCTGGCTGAGGTGGACAGACACCAGGCTGAGTCTGCACTTGCCTCTTCTGCCCTGTCTCTTGGCCTTCCGCTTCACCCAGAGACCCCAGGCCAAGGGTAGGGGATGTACACACAGAGCCTCTGGATGCCCTGTAGACCCTCAGGGAGAGGCAGCATGTCCCCTGCGGCCCCCAGACCTGCCAAGCCTGGACTCTCTGCGATGGTAACTTTGTCAACCTGAGGGGTCTCAGGAGGCCAGGTTAGACACAGCTGCCGGGGTATCACTGAGGTGTTTCTGGGTGTGGACTGGATAAAGAAGATGGCTCTCACAGTGTGGGGGGCACCGCCTGACCCATCCAGGGCCTGGAATGAACAAAGGCAGAAGGAAGAATTTGCCCCTGTTTTCCTGCCTCACTGCTTGAGCTAGGGCATCCCATTCCTCCCTCTTCTGCCCTTGAACTGGAATTTACACATCGGCTCCCCTGGCTCTCAGGCCTTTGGATATGGACTGAATCACATCATTGGTTTTCCTTGTCTTCCACTTGCAGATGTCAGGTGATGGAACTTCTCAGCCTCCATAATAAGTCTCTATCTCCATCTCAGTCTCCCTCTCCAGCTCTGTCGCCCTCTCCTCCCTCTCCCACTCCTTCCCCCTCCCCTTCCCCCTCACTCTGTCCCTCTCTCTCATCTATGTCTATATATATCTGTATCTCTGTATGTATCCATTCAAGTGTCCATCCATCTGTCTATCCATCTCTTCCATTGGTCCTGTTGCTCTGGAGAACCCTGACTAATACACTGGTTTGGGGTAATTTGTTATGAAATAATAAGTGACAAATACATAGGAATTCTTCAAGTAATTTTTTTTTTCTCAGAAAGATGAAACTATTTGTCTTTGAGCTCTTTCACCTTAGGAACATCTGCTCTCTGTTGTCTTCCTCTGACTCTTACCATTGTGGAGAAGCAACAAGATTTCACCTTTTGACCTGATAACTCATTCTATCCCAACTCCCTTGATGCCCCTCAAATTGGATGCTTGAAAATTTATTTTTCCTTCAGGATGTGACTGGGAACTGATTCACTGTCTTTGCCCTTTCAGTTTTGATTTATTTTCCCTCAAGTCAGATTATTTTTTCCTTTGAGTCTTGTTCCTGCCTCCTCTCCTCTATTACCTTTGTTCATTTGCTGCTGCTCAGGTATGAACACTCCCTCTTGTGGCTTTGTCTGCATGCTCATCCACTGGGTCTTTTCTCCTGTGTTCCAGGAAAAGTGGCTAAACTCATCTTATTCTATGATCCTGTTTCTGCAAAATCTGGTCTGTTCTCAGTTTCCACTGAATGTTTCCTTTACTTTTCTTCACCTCTGAATTGTAAAATGTGACCCTGGGATTTTGCATCTGAAAGCAACCTTTCTTATTGTTCCATTATTTTCTCCCCATGTTTCTATATTTCTTCATGCATATCATTAAAAAGGGAAATTAGAGATTTTTGGATGAGTCCTCCCATGTCTTAGCCTGCATGTGTTTCATGAGGAGATGATGATGCTCTGCGCCTCAGGTTGGTCCCTGCTCAGGAAGCCACTAGAGCAGAGGTGCACAGTTTGGGACCTGGGGCCAGGCTGCTGGGGCTCACGACCAACTTGGCCACTGTGAGCTATGTGGGCTTGGGCAAGTGACCTCATTGCTCTGAGTCTCAGCTACTAATCTGGCAAATGGGTACAACGGCTCATTACCATAATGCTGTTGTGGCATTTAGATGAGTTTCATAGTCACTTAACCTGTAGCACAGTCCTGAGGTTCAGTATCACTCCATCAATATTTGATCAGTATAAGGAAATCTTGGGTTGTTTCCTGTTTCACTTGCCCAGGATGAACAAAACCTGCACATGGGACCCACTTGGTGCAAAAGAGAAGGGAAACTGGTTGTTCTTGTACTGCTGCTCGGAGGTCTGGGGCAGGAGCAGGGCAGAAACTTAGAGTCACGTGGCAGTGAGTTTCTTGGAGGCTGGGTAGTTGCTCCGTCATAGATGTGGGAGTTCCTGATAGGTGGGTGGGACATCTCAAATCAGCAGCATCTCCACATTGCTGAGCTCATGCCTGTACTGAGGGAGAACTTGGGTGCTGTGGACGGCAGAGCCAGGGGAGGCAGTGGCTGTCACTGGAGGCCTTTCATATGCTCCATGCCCCCCCACCTTCCTAGCCTCTGCTTTGCACTCATGGGTAGAGGAGGTCATGGATGGCACATCAAGGGCAGGCAGACAGCACCTTCATCTCTAGAGGTACCTGAAGAAATTTCCTTCATTTTGGCCTCAGGTGCCACTCTTTCGTTTTATCATCCAACATCAATGTAGCTTGTTTTTTCTTTTAAAAACTTTAAAAAGTCTCTTAAAATTTCAGCAGGAATTTGGAAGGTAGCCTGTGGACTCATACCTGTCCTGAAATAGGCTGACAGAGTCTCCTAACTGGTCCTGCTGGCCTCAGTTTCCTCCTCTCCCTGCATCTGTGTCAGTGTGGCTGGAAAGGACTTCTCCATGCAGACTGATAATCTCTTCTTCATGGCTATTGCAAGCACACAGCCCTCACATTTGGCCACAGGAGCTCTTATCTTCCCATTATGATGTCAATCTAAAATGCCCCCCAAATGTCTTATGGGTTTGGAAGGTAAATGAATCATGAGGATGCTATAGCTGGCATGCTATTAAGCGGTGTGGCCTGGTTGGAGGTGAGTCACTGGGGGTGTGACCTGGAAGGGTATATTCTGTCTCTGGGTTCTGTCTGTCTGTCTCTGATTCTCTCTCTGTGCTATTGTATTGCTGTGACTGTATCTGATTACATGGTTTATAAGTCTTTGGAACTGCTTTGTGGGAGAAGGAATTTGAAAAAGTTTGGAGACACTGGCTAGAAAAGCCCTAGAGTGTTGTGAGCTGAGCTTAGAAGGCCAGAAAGCTGATGGAATGCAGACAACAAATGCCAGACTCAGAAGGTTTCAGTTGGGGATGAGAGAGAACTCCACTGGCCATTAAACTAGAGGCCATGTGTATTATGAGGTGACAGAAAATTTGTCTCCATTTGCCTATATCTTTTTTTGGCTATATACTCTGGGGGTTTTTTCCCGTTAAGTTTATTGGTACATTTCAGGTACCAATACGATACAGTAATACAATATGATGACATTCATCATTGAAAATTTGTACCTTTACATGACATATCTTGGTTTTTATTTTTCCCCATTCCCCTACCCTCTCTTCATCCCCTCCATCCCTCCCTATTTACAAAGACTTTTTCCATTTTTTCCTTTTCTCATATTTTTCCTTTTCCTTCTCTTTCCCCTACTCCTCTCACTTCCTCTTCCCCTTTAGACCTTTTCTTCCTGTTTCACATTATCTATTATACATCTTGATTTTTATTTAATTTTCAGTTTCTCACACCAGAAAAACTATTTCGTATTTACACATGTCCTATTTTTTCACTTAAGAGTATGACCTCAATGTGCATCCATTTAGCTGTAAATGACTCTAATTTCTCATTCTTTATGGTTGAGTAGTACTCCATTTTCCAAAAAAACCCCACATCCTCTTCATCCAGTCTCCAGTTGAAGGACAATTGGGCTGCTTCCAAGTTTTAGCTATTACAAACTGTGCCACTATAAGCATGGGTGTGCATATATTGCTGAGGTATGATTCTTTTAATTCTTTTGGGAAGATACCCAGCAGGGGAATAGCTGGATCAAATGGGACCTCTAATCCTAGTTTTTTGAGGTATTTCCATATTGATTTCCACAGTTCTTGACCAGTCTGCACTCCCACCAACATTGGAGAAGTGTTTCTCCTCACAACCCCGCCAGCATTTGTGATTGATTGATTTCTTGACAGCAGCCATTCTTTCTGGAGTGAAGTGGAATCTCAGTGTTGGTTTCATCTTCATCTCTCAAATCATGAGTGATGTTGAACATTTTTTCATGTTTATTTGCTGCTTTTACTTCTTTAAGAAATGTCTGTTCATTTCAGATGCCCATTTTTTTTGTTTATTTGGGGGGGTTTTGTTGTTGTTGTTGTTGTTTGGTACCAGGGATCAAACTCAGGTCCCTCCGCTTGCGAGGCAGGTGGTGGAACCACTGAGCTAAATCCCTGGCCCAGTTGTGTTAACTAAATTAGTCTACAGATCTGTTTAGCATAGTTCTGGGTGTGGATATGGGAAGGCCCACTCTGGGTGTCAGTGGCATCACCCAAAAGCTTGCAGTCTGAATGGGATAAAAGGAAAAGGGAGGCTTGCTGCTGCTGCTTGGCATTGCCTGCCTGCCATGCCATGGACTGTTTCTCCTCGGCCATGCCCCTTTGCCATGCTGCCCTGCCTTGGAGCCACCCCACTATAGACTGAAACCTCTACAAACTGTGAGCTAACTTCCTTTAACTTTGAGTGTTGGGGATTTTTGTCTCAGTAACACAAAAGGTAACTAAGACAGTTATTATCAAGCATTTCCTCTTCCTTCATAACCTCTTGGTATTGTTTGCTTTTTGGTAGGGCTGACATAAGTGGTCCCATCTTAATTACTTTTATATTTTTCATATTACCCTCTTGTCTTTGTGAGAGCTTTTCTGAAGACATCAGTAATCAATGATCCTGTAGTTTGGTTTTGATTGTCCTTGTGACAGTTAACTGATTGTGTCAATTTGAGTAAGAAATGCCCAACTAGTTCAGCATAGTTCTGAGTGTGACTGAGGGGGTTTACTGAAGACAGAAGACCTATCCTAGGGAAGATTGTCACCAGAATGGTATAAAAGAGAAAAGAAGAAAGAAGGCTGCTGCTTCTGTTTCTTCGGAGGAGTTCCAGCCTCCACCTTCATCTTAGACATCATCTTCTGGCTTCTAGGGCAGACCCTTCAGCCTTCTATCACAGCCCCTTTGGCCTCCTCATATAGACTTGCATGGCATACTACACTGAGCTCCAGGCCTTTGACTGGGTCCTTCAGATGTCCAGTGAGCTCACAGACCTTTTGCACTCTTCCATAACTGACTCTATGGGTGGCCATTGCAAGAGCCAATCTTATATATTTTGCATATTTGTATATCTTGCATTAAATCTGTTTCTCTACTAAGCACTGACTGATATTGTCCTCATTGCTGGGATGGACCTGTCTTGGTTGTTGGTGTGATCCAGTCCCACATTAGAAGGTAACTGATTGATGGGTGAAAGTCAGCTCCAAATCCTTTTAGCCACATTTGAGCATCAGAGAGATTTAGAAGTTGCTGCTCCTAGGCCAAGGTTGCCTATTGTCTTAGTCACTTTCTCATCACTGAGACACATTTGCAACTTAATGGAGGAGAGGTTTATTTTGGCTCACAGTTACAGCCCATGGTCAGCTGCTTCCAAGACAGAATGGCACAGCAGAGGGGCATCACAGAGGAAAAGCCGCTCACATCATGGTGGCCAGGAAGGAGAGGGAGAAGGAAGGAGTGTGAAAGGAAGCTACACCCTTCCAGGTCACACCCCCCAGTGACACCAGGCTCCATCCCCTAATAGCATGCCAGCTATAGGGTTCCCATGACTCAGTCACTTTCTAAAAGCCTCACACATTAGCACATGAGACCTTTGGGAGACATCCTAGATCTAAACCATAATGATTGGGATCCATTACTCAGTTTAATCTAACCTGTTCTGTAGGTGAAGGCATCATAAAATATTGGACCAAACCATTTTGTTAGGAGTTGCACTTCTGCAGAATTTTAAAAGGCAATAGTTATAAAGTTTAAAAAGGGAAATATAAAACAAAACAAATAAGACCAAAACAAATTCAGCTTGTATAGTAGTTTTGAACCAAGAAACATGTTTTTTGACTAGTCATACAAATTCTAGCCAACGATACTCAAAGAAAAACAATTTTTATAGAATGAGTGTAGTTTTATCAGACAACTGTATTTAAGAGTAATTGTTAGAGGATTTTCTATGAGTCTGATTACAAATACTTTAGGAAAGAGGCAAAACTGTGGATGACAAAAGGATTAGAGCAGCCACAATAGGCTAATTTTAACAAGAGTTCTACAATTGAGCAGGAAATAGTTATTTTTATTGAATACAGAATTTTAAGATAATAAACCTGACTGACAGAACCCTACCAGGACCATCAACTTTAAACATTTTATAAAATCTTTATGTCATTTATATCAATACCAGATATCATTTATTATTATAAAATTAATAGTTGTTCATTTAACTAGAGTTATAGATCAGATTTCACTAGAATTATAAAGTGATCATTTTAGGAATTTAAAATAAATAGATGCTTAAATAAACCAGAATTCCTTTAAGACTCTGTTTTCCTAAGTAATCAAAGTCCTAGTAAAGGCTGCAGAAAACACAAGAAATTATCTCTATAAAACATAATACTCTGTTTTCTAGTCTTGTTGTTTTTACTGAAAGCAGATCAATATTTTAAGAAAACCATATTGTTTTAAGCACAGAGAATTTCATTCTGATTTTACATTACCGCATCCAAGTTTGATTCTTAGAAATCCCTTTAGGTAATTTTCTTAATTATAGCCAACTTAACCACACATTAAAATTTCCTTCCATAAAGACTCACCCTTCATAAATCTCTTTGGACTTGCTCACTCTGCAACTTGCTTACATCTCTTGGTTTTGCCTTTATCTTTCTTCTTTTTTCTTTAGGAGAAATGTTATTTCCTTATACAAAATTCTTTCTCATTTAAAAACATTCTCATAACCTTTCATATCCCTTGTTTTTCTACTTGCTGGCTCCTCTCAGCCCTGCTTACTTCATTAACTTGACATTTCAAAATAATCTGTGCAGGATCTCCGCATTTAGTCAAAATTACTCTTTTTCTTAGTAACTGTCTTAATTACTTTCTCTTGTTGCTGAGAAAAAATACCAGACACTTAAAGTTAAAAGGGGAAAGATTCATTGAGCTCACAGTTTGTAGAAGTTTCCGTCCATAATCCACTGGTGGTTTGGCAGAGAATTAATTCTTGGTGGGCAAACTATCACAAAACAACAAGGGAAGTCTTCTCCTTTTATCTTATTCAAACTACTTAGGACAGGTAGCACTCACACCCTTAATCCTAGTGCCCTCTGGCCTAGCAGTGCACTGTGAATCAATCACACACTCTAGATTTAATCACCTCTGAAAAAACCCCACCTAAGACCACATGAGGCTTTGGGGAGACATCTAAATATAAGCCATAACAGTAGCATAATATAATTCTATGCTTTTAATAGTTTTTCACCAAGGCACAGCTTAATTTCCTTTTGCACTCTTTGCACATGGAATTGCACATGCTAATTAGAATTTTCACTCTTAAATGATCCCACTTCTTGTGAAAACCCAAGAAGGCAAAATTAAATTATTTTTCCAAGTGTCATCAATTTATGAAAGCACATTTATAAGGCCCAGGTATACTGTCTTTTGTAGACTTTAAGAACCAAAGAGTATTTGAATTTATAGTCACTAACTGATATCTCAGTATTCCAATTTATTTAGAAAATTCTCAATGTTTTATCTTTATTATGTACCTTTGTAGAAATTTATCCCACCTATATTTACTTATTTATTCCTAGCAGTTACAATCCATGAAAATTGAGACACCAGACAACTGTGATCATTTCTTTGTTATTTCTTTGTCAAACCCCTAAAAGTTGCTCTACTTGATGCATACAAAGCTTTGGACATTGCATCTAAACATGTAACAGAGATAAATACAATCTTTTTTTTTTTTTTTTTGGTACTGTGGATCAAATCTGGGACCTTGGGCTTGGGAGGCAGGCGGTGGATAAATACAATCTTGATTGTCCAGCAATCCAGGGAAAAATGTATGCTAATAGTTCTGAACACATTTCTACTTTTATTTAAGTAAAGAATTTAAATTAACTTATATACCAAACATGTATCTAAAGCATGTGAACTAGATGTCACCTGGGTTAACTTGACAATGTAATTTATGGGAGCTCTCATTTATCAGGCAATTTGAATGGAATTCCTTGGGGAGTTTTTTCGTCTGGACACATCATGTGACATGCACTCTAAGGCAGCGCGCACACACACACACACACACACACATGCACAAACCAAAATCATGTAGCTTTCATGGTGAAGTTTTAGTCAGGAGACAGAGTAACATAATAGTATAAATGTACCAGCTTATAAAAGGCCAGTCTGATCCAAATTATATTCATGACAATGTGACACCAATGAGAGTCATCCAAAACAGTTCACCCAGCAGCTTGGTTTCCACACATTTCCCCTGCATCTCTGTTTTCCTTTTCTCTAGCCTCAAATGAGTGTAGGGCCTAGCTGCACTCCAGCCAGGATTGCCTAGAGTGACAGCCTCCATGCAGTCTTGAGTGACAAATTATCTTAATGTGGACAGCAGAAAAGCCAAACCTAGATAGAGGGCAAGAAGTCTTTGCACATTAACCCTGACTGCAGTTTGAGAATCATCTCAGAGGTGTTTGTTACATGAGGCGTGCCAATCAAGGATATTAACGCAAGCACACAGAACCTCATAGTGAATTTGCAGAAAAAGGCCATGAACCGGTATCAATGAACTTGATAATTTTTTGTAAACAATGATGGAGAAATCCCTGCCCAAAAATGGAGTGGCTGCAGGCATTCCTGCCAAAAGACTGTTTCTAGGAACTGCAGGGCGGTTTAACTTGGTGAGGTAAAATTGTGTTCTTCACGATGCTGTCGCTTGGACCCATTCTCAGCAGATTTTCTCACTCCAAGAACCTTGGAGCCAACTAGTATTTCAAAAGAAAGATTTTCATTTTCCTTTTTATGGGCTTATAACCCAGTACTGCAAAACAAAACAAAACAAAAAACAAAACTAAACTAAAAAAAACCAATCACTAGGACCACTAATAATCGATCGATTAGAGGATATTTAAATATAATGATCCTCAAAATACAGTCTTTAGTCTGCTTGGGAGAAGAACATAGATAGGAACTTTATTAAACATTCTATCAAATACACGTTGAAGCTCTAGAGGCAACTACTAAACTATTAGTAACTAATGAACCACTAAAGTACTCACTTTTAACCCATTAGAAGAAAAATAAAAGGAATGAGGAAAGTTTCAGAATGCTAAAAAGAAGCTGGAAAAGGTAGAAAAGTGAAAACAATATAAACAGAAAACAAAATGTAAGTGATAACAATATTCAATAAAATATATATACATTCAGATTAGACTCAAATTCAGCCATAGTGCTTTTTTTTTCTATCTAGCAGAAAACAAATACTTTATTTTTTTGCTTTCATTTTATAACCCTTAAAGTTCCTTAATTCAACTAGGGCAAACAATACTTACACAAAGCCACCAGAACAAGGATCACTTAAAGAGCTGGATGTAGAAAACATTATTGCAGTATACTACAAATATGGAACCTTTTTATATGAGCTACAAAAAGCAGCATTTGCCTTTATAGAGTTGAGAGCAATTTTTACATTAAAAAATTCTATAAATGAAGAAGGGAACACCAACACAACAGAAGATATGCCCATCACAGGCGCCCGCCCTGGGAAGGGCGCAGGCAGTGGTCACCGACCGGGCAGGAGGACTGTCCCCCGGGGCCACGCAGAGGCCTCTTCTGGGCGCGGGACTGGGTCACATCTCGTTCCAGGTCAGATTTCCTTCCCACCTCACCTGGGCAACGTGTCACTGAGGACAGGGAAGACACTGCCCACAGGCTGTGGAGTGGGAGCAGCAGGGCATCGGGAACGCAGGAGTGGACGGTGTGGGACCTTTCGGGGGCCAGAGACAAGGAGAGTGTCTTGAGGCCGGAAGAGGGGAGGAGCGCAGGATAGAAAATAGAGGTAAGAGGGGACCATGTGGAGGTGACGACCTGGAGGTGCAGGCAGCACTGACAGGAGCTCCCTAGCCCAGGGACACAGGAGAGGAGGACAGCAAAAGGAGGAAGGGGATCCCTGATAATAAACCCAAAGCCAGCCTCACTCCCAGCCCATCCCTGTGAGCCAAATCTCGACTCTTTGGCTCCCAGACACTGGACCCTGCACGCCCAGTGTGCACAGGCTGGCACTCTTGGCTGCAAACCCCGAGGGAGGAACCGCGGGGCGCCTGCCCTAGCTAGGGAGACTCCCACGCCCTGACTTCTGTGGCTTGGCTGGGGGGGGCGGTGTTGCTGGTGCTGCTGGTGGAGGTGCAGGGCGGTGGCAGCTGCCACTGCAGGCCCAGGAGCCAGCAGGGTGGGGTAGAGGGCAGCGTGCAGGACAGTATGGAAGGTGAAGGGCCTGGGGTGGATGGCAGAGGCGGGGATGATGTGGATGGGGTGACTGGCGAGGAAGGTGGCCGGGTGGCTGGGGGTGATGGAGTGAGTGAGGTGCGACAGGGAGATGGGCGTCAGGTGGGGCTGGGGGATGTGGTGCACTTGGGCGGGGTGCGGGTGGCCGTGGGTGGATGCCAATGGTGGCGGTGGCAGCCAGGTGGTGCTGCAGGATGGCGTGCTGCACCCTGGTAATGGAGGTGGCCTAGGTCGTGGCCAGATGCTGCAGGTGGATGGGCTGCAGGGCAGAAGTGGCGGGGCGCAAGGGCAGCCGAGGCAGAGAAGGCCTTCACTTGCTTGGCCAGCGGCTGTTGTTGGATGTGCTGCGGCGCGGCCTGCTGGAGCTTGCTGGACTTCTCCATCTCCTCGGGCTTGAAGGTGATGGGCTGGCTCTCCAGGGGGGCCAGCAAGGCGACCTCCGTCCCCTCCTGGACTCCATGCGGGTCTTGGACAATCTCCCAAGGGGAGGGCCGAGGCCGAGGCCCGCAGGCTCCCTTACCTGAGGAGCTGGAACACTGGACTGTACGCTTTCCTCCTGGTCAGCTCTGTGGGTAGTGTGAGGCCCATGACTGCACAGGCACCTGCCCCAGAAAGTGGGTGTCGCCATTGGCAGAGAGGGCGGGGCCTGCAGGCAGTGGGCCTGTCAGTTGGAGTCTGGCCTTGATCGGCCCAAGGTCCAGTTACCAGACATGGATGGGGGGTTAGTCACTGTGGAGGAGTGCAGGGCTGAGGCACTGGGACAGAGGGGAGCTGAACTGAACTGGGTTTTAGGAGTGGAAGGGCTGCATCTGCAGAGGGGCCCTGGGCTGGAGGTGTGGCGAAGTTCCACCTGGCCCGGCTAGGCCCCGCCCCTTCCGCCAAATTGCCCCCCCCACATCTGCACGCATGCGCAAGCAGTCACGTAGTGTACGCTTCCCACCCCGTGCGTGCCTCAGTCCATGTTCCAGCTGTGACGAAGGTAAGGAGCGGCCTTCGGGCTCGGGCCCTGAGAGATGGTTCTCTGGGGCCTGAGGCCTGAGGACTGGCCATGTTCGGCCTCCTCTCCGCCCCAATGATCCCGCCGCTGCTCCACTCTCGAACTCCCTTGGTCCGGTGGGGCCTTCCCCTCTCTCCCGTGGCCCAGCCTGGCCCCTCCCCTCCTCCCCACTGCCCCCCCACCCCCCACATCCTTCTACCAGTCTTCTCCCGGGTCTCTTCTCCCCTACCCCTCCCTTCCTCTCTTCCTGTCCCCTCTTCTCCCTCCTCTTCCTCTCTTCCTCCCACCCCCCCCCCCGCTGCCTCTCCATCTCCTAAGATCTGTTCTGCCCGCCCAACCTTCTTTCCCTTGGGACCGGTGTTGGGTGGAGGCTGTGTGTGTTTCTGTAGTGTGCAGACCATAATGAAGTGTAATCTTTTCCTCCTGCTAAACCTCCAGAGCATCAGGTTGCAGCCCTGCCTTTGTCCTCAGCGCCAGTTCCTCGGTGGTTTGGGGCCCGAGGACTCACCCACTGCCCTCACCACTCCAGACCACCACCTTCTGGGATGCCAGACACTTAGCACTGGAGGCCCCTACCTGGGACATCTGGCTGCCACACTCCGTGACGCGAGGCTGCTGCCTAGGACTCCACACGTCCACCCAGGATGCCCAGCTGACCACGCCCAAGGCCTTCCTGCAACTTGACCGGCAGAACTAAGGGGGCCCAGCAGGTAAGGAGGGCTACAGAAGTGAGGAGAAGCATCACCATCGATTGGGGGAAAGGGGAGGGCCGGCTGGGCAGAGGTTACCCAATGCACCAGAAAACCAGGGTCGGATATATATAGTGTCATTGTTGAAATTGTGGATGTTGAGGTTTGTGTTACTGTTTGGCATCCGGTTCGGAACGGTTAGGTGATTGATAGTGTTGTGTCAAGAAAGCCATTGGCTTTTCAAAGAGATACTGCAGTCCTCAGACCATTTTCCCTTTCACCACTTACCCTGCCTGGGAGAAATAGTCCTGTCTATTTAAATCCAGTTTTCGGTATCTTCAACTCATTCTGGGACCGTTTCTTTGCCGTTTGTTTGTTTGTTTGTTTTTTGTACCGGGATGGAACTACTGGGGACATTGTGCTTGGGAGGCAGGCGGTGGCACCACTGAGCTAAATCCCTGGCCCCTGGGACTGTTTCGTCTTGGCACATCCTTGGCAGATACAGAGGACACACATTTTTTGCTTGATTATCCATTTTCAGTTCTTTGGCTTATCTACCTAGGCATTACTAGTAAGTGAAACGTCTTTCCTTCTTGTTGAGAAAGTACCACACACTGTTTCCTACACGGGCCGCCACAGGTGTTAGCTTGCACGCTTCTGATGAAAGGTGCTCTAGTCGGAATGTTGGGGAACCTCAGCCGTGCGTAGAGCTTGTTTCCTTCCTGATTGTGATGTGTGAAGCGCCTGTTTCTGTGTTCATGTGCGAGGGTGGAGGGAGTCCTGTGACATTCCTAGGGGAATCAGGTCATTTTCTCAGTTGTCCGGTTTCAGGTCCCACATTCGGTGAGGCGACTGTCCGCAGAACCACAGTCTTCCATCCCAGGAGAGGGTTCAGAACATCAGGCTTTGCGGTCTCCCTCCCTTGGCTGTGCAGCAACAGTCTGATCCCTGTGTGCTCACAGCACTCTGTGCCCTTTCCCACGCTGCATCAACTCCCTTTTCATGACCAGCTGCTGTAGGTCAACAAATCCTACCTTTTTTTTTTTCCCAGTTGTCTGTTCAGAGCTCTGCCTCCCTCCACGGTGAAGCAGCCCCGTGTTCTTTGTGGAAGGTGGGCTGAACAGCAGTCTGTGGCCACCACTTTGGCCTTGCTCCCACCTGCCGCAGTTTCCCAAAAGCCTCCCCATGGATTCTGTGAGCCAGGTCACTGAGGCGGGTGTGCGTGGGTCTCTGTGCCCCAGTGCCGCCGCCTGCACTCCCACCCTCATGCCTGTGGGATCCCTGTCCTCTGCATGGCTCCTGCTCCTTCCTGGATGTGCTCCTTCCAGTTACGCTCTCCCGTTCCCCCCACCCTGGGCCCTTCTGCTCTGGGTCTCTCCAGCCCAACCCTTCAGTTCGCACCGGCCGCCTGCATTCACGCTCTTCCACACTCACCCCCCCTTTGGTACACAGGGCAGCCAGGGGTTTTCACACATCCCAGTCCTCCCCTATGCCCTGCTTGTCCCTTTCTGTCACAGCCTCAGTCATCTCCTGAGCCCCGAGCACGAGCTCTGTGCACAATGCATGTATGTTTTCCAAATTCCACCCACCGACTGCATCTGCCTGCATGTTTGCTCCCCCAGTTCCACACTGGGAAGTCAGCTCCTCTGGGCAGGGCCATCTCTATTCTGACCCTGATGGCGTTCACGTTGGAAGGGGAGTAGCAAAGCTGACAAACCCAGACAGACAGAGGAGGAAGAGTGTCATGTAGCAGGTATTAGAAGGTAACATTCCAGGACTGGATCTTAAGACCTGGAAGTCACTGAAAAAAGACAGAGTGTTCACAGACACACAGGGCAGCCAGACTCTTGATTGGGGCTTCAACGGAAGGGATCTAGAATTGACTATGAAAAGGGGGGACTGGGTGCTCACAGAACTAAGAGAATAGTAAGCTTTTATGGATTTGCTGGGTGGGGGGGTCAAGTCCAGCAATTTCCATTGCAGGAGTACAGTTCCAGAAAATGTTTCTGGTGTTACAGGTGGTGCGTGGGGTGTTCACGAACAACTGTCCGTGAGGTGGTTGAACTTAGGGTTATGAGCCTAGGTATTTTTGTGGTATCAGTTGTAATGTGACCTTTCTTTTCTGATGAGATTCAAAAACTGTTTTATTCCTAGTGAGCCCAGCTAATGTTTTGTCAGTTTCATCTTTTAAAAAATAACTCAGCTTTGTGGATCTTTCCTGTTTTTCTATTCTGTCATTTATTTTCTTCTCTGATTCTTTATTTCCTTCCTCCTACTAACTTTGGGCTTAGTTTGTTGTTCTCTTCCTATTTTTTTGAGATGTAAATTTAGGTGGTTTGAGGTCTTGTTTCTTATGGTAAGCTTTTACTGATATAAACTTCCTTTTCTTAGTAGTACATTGTAGTATTCCATTAGTCTTGGTTTGTTGTGTTTCCATTTTTGTTTGTCCTAAGTTGTTGTGATAAAGAAATAATGCACAACAGGGCAGGCCTTTGTCTGTTGCCCCCCCCCCCAATGTTTTTTCCATAGGATGTTCTGTTCAAGCAGTGTAACTGTTTGTACTGCAGGATGCTTATACCTAAGGTTTCAAGAATGTTCTGTTAACTCTGCCCATCTGCCTCAATGAGCATGTTCGCCCAGTAGGTGGGCCCACCCCCTACCCCAGAGATCTCTATGTAAGGTTGCTTGCATTACCATTCAGGGCTTTAGCCTTCAGAGTATGAACTCCTCTGGTCCTCCAGCATAATAAAAAATCCCTCCATCTTTCTGAGCACTACTTGACTTCTTCGCCACCAGAGACCTTCAGATAACTAACACTGGTTGTAACACAGAGCAATAACACTTGGATGTGAAGCTGAGCTGTCGCACTTTGCTGTAACAGTTGTTTTTTTGAATATCTTTCGGATTTCTTTTTTTGACCCATTTTCGGCTTAGGAAATGGTGTTTAATATCTACATATTTGTGCACATTTTAGTTTTTCTCCTACAACTGATTTCTTGGGTAATACCATTGTAGTCAGAAAATATTCTCACTGTGATTTCAGTCTTCTCAAATTTACTAAGAATTGTTTTGTGACCTAATATGTCCTCCATCCAGAAGAGTGTTTTGTGTGCACTTTTCCTCTTGTACTTTTCAATGGCATGTTCTGGACATATCTTTTGCAGTATAAATTCAAGTCTTTATTGATTACTATCAGGATGATCTATCTGTTGTTAAAAGTAGGGGATTAGGGCCAGGGATTTAGCTTAGTGGTTTCATCACCTGCTGTGCAAGCACAAGGACCTGAGTTTGATTCCCGGTACCAAAAAAAAAAGTAGGCGATTAAAAGTTAATGTTTTTGTATTGCTGTTTATGTCTCTCTTCAGATCTATTAATATTTTTTCATGTATTTAGGTGCTCCAATCTTGAATGTATATATGTATTTGCATTTTTTATGTTCTCTTAATAAATTGACTCATTTACCATTATCCAATGAATTTGACTCAGAGCAGAAAAAACTTTAAAGTTCCTTTTGCCGGATAGAAGTAGATGAAGTTGCTGACTTACAAACAAGTTCATTCGCAGAGAATGTTTGTAAATCAGATTCATTCCTAAGTCTGACAAAGTGAGTCTTATACAATACACCTGCAAAAGTTTGCAACTTGAATGTTTGTAATTTGGGGACTTACTGTATACCTAGGTGTGTTCTATTTGCATAAAATAGCTACTTCCATCCATTGACTTCCCATCTCTGAGTGTCCTTAAAGCATTTGCAATCTTTTTTTTTTTTTTTTTTTTTTGATACTGGGATCAAACTCGGTCCTTGTGCTTGTGCAGCAGGCAGTGAAACCACTGTGCTAAATCCCAGGCCCCTTAAAGCTTTTGTATCTTGAAGGTAGCAGCAGTTTTTTTTGTTTTGTTTTGTTTTGCACTCAGCCTTTGTGTGTCTTAGAATTGAAGGATTTAATAAATTTACATTCCAGTTAATTATGGATATCTGTGGGTTTATTATGGTTATTCTCTTAATTGTGTTATTTATTTATTTATTTTGCTGATTTATAGTTCCTTTGTTTCTGTATTGGTCATTTGCTGTGTTTGTGATTTGTTTTTCTTTTTAAAAAATTTTTTATTGGGCCAGGCATTTAGCTCAGTGGTTCCGTCGCCTGCCTCGAAAGCTGAAGGTCCTGAGTTTGATCCCCGGTACCAAAAAAAAAAAATTTGATTGGTACATTTTACATATGTGTAATGATGACATTCAACATAGGGAATTTGTACCTGTACATGATATAGCTTTCTTCTTTTTTTCCATTCCTTTCCCCTCCCTTCCTCCTCTTCCCCTCATTTTTTTTTTTTTTTTTTTTTTTTTGTGGTACCAGGGATCAAACTCTGGTCCTTGCAGTTGTGAGGCAGGCAGGGGAACCACTGAACTAAATCCCCGGCCCTTCCCCTCCTTATTTACAAAAGCTTTTGTTTCCATTCTTTCTTTCTATTCTTTTTTTCTTGTTCCTTTTTTTCCTTTTCTCTTCCCCGTCCCTTGTTCCTCTTCTCACTTGAACACTTTCTTCCCATTTCCCTATATCTATTACAGATTTATTTACAGTTTTGGTTTCTCATGCCAGAGAAACAATGCAATATTTAAACATGTGTGTCTGATGGATTTCACTTAAGAGTATGGTTTCAAGATACATCCTTTTATCTAGAAATGTCTCAAGCTCATCCTTCTTTATTGCACAGTATCATCCCATTGTATAAAAAAACCCCACATCTTTTTTATCCACTCATCAGTTGATGGGCATGTGGGCTGTTCCCAAGATTTAGCTATTACGAACTGTTCTGCTATAAACATGTGTGCCTATATCACTGTGGTATGATGCTTTCAATTCTTTAAGGAAGATACCAGGAAGGGGGCTAGGTGGTTAAATGGAACCTCTAGTTTTATTTTTTGAGGAATCTCCACACTGATTTCCACAGTGGTTGCACCAGTCTGCACTCCCACCAACAGTGGAGCAGGGTTCCTTTTTCCCCACAGCTCCACCAGCATTTGTTATTGGTTGATTTCTTGATAACAGCCATTGTTTCTGGAGTGAGATGGAATCTCCATGTTGTTTTAGTTTGCATCTCTTGAATGAACAGTGATGTTGAGCATGTTTCCATATATTTATTTACCATTTCTACTTGTTCATCTGAGAAGTGTCTATTCATTTTAGATGGTCTTTTTTGGATTGGGTCTTTAAATTTAGGGGGTCTGATTTTTTTTAAGTTCTTTATATATTCTAGATATTAGTCCTTTGAGGAACAGCTGGCAAAATTTTTTTTATCACAGTGTGAGTTGTCTCTTCATGCTGTTGGTGGTTTCTTTTGCTATGCAAAAGCTTTTAATAATATGAGATCTTGGTTGTTGATTCTTTGTCATATTTCCTGTGCAATCAGGGTTTTGTTCATAAAGTCTTTGCCTACACCAATGTCTTCAAGAGTTCTACCTACTCTGTCTTCCAGTCGATTTAGTGTTTCTATTTTAATATTAAGGTGTTTGATCCAATTAGATTTTAGTTTAGTGATGGTGAAAGATACAGGTCTAGTTTTAATCTTTGGCATGTGGAAAGGCAGTTTTTCTGCACCATTTATTAAAGAGGTTATCATTCTTCCAGTGAAAGTGTATGACTCCTTTGTCAAAGATAGGGTGGCTGAGTGTGTTTGGAGTTGTTTCTGGATCATCTAATCTGTTCCATTGATCCTTTAGTCTGCTTTTTTGGCCAGTACCGTGCTGTTTTTATCACAGTAGCTTTGTAGTATAATTTCAAGTCAGGGATTGTGATGCCCCTGCCTTGCCTTAATTGCCCAGAAATACTTTTGCTACTCTAGGTATCTTCCGGTTCCAAGCAAATTTTAGGATTGTTCCTCTAATTCTTTGAAATATGCTATTGGTATTTTATTTTACTTTTGGTACAGGGGATCGAATGCAGGACCTTGTGCTTGCAAGGCAGGTGCTGTGCCACTGAGCTAAATCCCTGGCCAGATATTGGTATTTTGATTGGGATTGCATTATATCTGTATAACAGTTGTGGAAGTATGGCTGTTTTCACTATATTGGTTCTTCCTACCCAAGAACAAGGGATATCTTTCCATTTTCTGATATCCTCTTTGATCTCCTTTTTCAGAGTACTGTAGTTTTCAATATAAAGGTCTTTCACTTCCCTTTGTTAGATTGATTCTTATGTATTTCACTTTTTTGGATGTATTGTGAAAGGTGTGATTTCCACAATTTCTCTCTCAGTGAGTTTGTTATTTGTGTAAGGAATGCTATTGATTTTTAAGTGTTGACCTTCTATCCAGCTATGTTACTGTATTTGGTTATTAAATCTAGAAGTCTTTTGGTGGCATTTTTGGGGTCTTCTATGTAGAGTATCATGTCATCTGCAAACAATGACAGTTTAAGTTCTTCCTTTCCTTTCTTTATTCCTTTTATTTCCCTTGTCTAATTGCTCTGGCTAGTGTTGCCAGAACTATATATGAATAAGAGTGGTGACATGCCGGGGATTTAGCTCAGTGGTTCTGCTGCCTGCCTTGCAGGCACAAGGACCTGAGTTTGATCACCGGTACCAACAAAAACAAAAGAAAAGAAAAGAAAAGAAAAGAAAAAAGAGGTGTGACAGTGGACATCCTTGTCTTGTTCCTGATTTTAGAGTGAAAGTTTTTCAGTTTTTGTCCATTTAGTATGATGTTGGCTGTTGGTTTGTCATAGATGGCTTTTATCAGATTGAGATAAAGACTATCTATTCCAATTTTCTGTAGGGTGTTGGACTTTGTCAAATGCTTTTTCTGCATCTATTGAGATGATCATATGGCTTTTTCTTGGCTGTGTTTTATATGGGGTATTACAGTTATTGATTTGTGCGTGTTGAACCATCCCTGCATCTTTGAGATGAATCCTGCTTGGTCATGTTGTATAATTTTCGTGATGATTTGCAGCATTCTGTTTGCCTGTATCTTATTAAGGATTTTTGTGTCTATGTTCATTAGGGAGATTGGCCGGTAGTTGTCTTTTTTTTTGGTTGAATCCTTCTCTGGTTTTGAAATTAAGGAAATGCTTGCTTCCAGGAATGAATTGGAAGCATTGCTTCCTTCTCAATTTCATTAAAGAGTTTCAGAAGTAGCAGCATTAGGTCTTCTCTACATTTCTTGAGGAATTCAGCAGTGAATCTTTCAGGACCTGGACTTTTCTTTGTGGGTAGATTTTAGTATATGTGCTGCCGAAGTGAGCACTGTTGGTAGATTTTAAATTATATCTTCAATTTCATTGGCTGATATTGGATTATTTAAAATTTTTATATCATCTTCGCAATTCATACAAATCTAGGATTATGTCCATTTTTTCTCAATTTTCCATCTTATTAGAGTACAGGTTCTCGAAGTAGGTACTGATGATCCTCTGGATTTCTGCAGGATTTGTTGTGATTTCAACCTTATCATTCCTAATTGCATGGATTTGAGTCTTTTTTTCCTTTTCTTTTATAAGGTTGGCTAAGGGTTTGTATATTTTGTTTTATCCTTCAAAGAACCAACTCTTTGATTCATGGATTCTTTGTATTCTTTTAGTCACAATTTCATTAATTTCTGCTCTGATATTTATAATTTCCTACCTTTGGGTTTGGATTGCTTTTCTCAGACCTTGGGGAGCATCATTAGCTTATTTATTTGAGTTCCCTCTGTTTTCCTGATGTGGAAATTCACCTCTATACACTTCCCTCTTCAGACTGCTTTCATTATGTTCCATAGGTTCCAATATGTCATACTATCATTATTGTTTGATTATAGTAACTACTTTCTTCATTAATTTCATCTGTGACCCTTTGATCACTCAAGATCATTATTCAGTTTCCATATGTGTGCATAATTTCTGTTGTCTTTTGCCATTGCTTTCTAGTTTCATTATGATCTAATAATATAGATGGGATAATTTGATTCTTTTGCATTTATTTCTGCATGCTTTATGGGCTAGTATGTGGGCTGTTTTGGAGAAAGTCCCATGTGCTGCTGAGAAGAATGTGCATTTTGTTGGTTTTGGAAGGAATACCCTGTAGACATCTATTAAGTCTATTTGTTCGAAGGTTTGATTCAACTCTTTGACTGTTTTGTTGATTTTTTTTTTGGTCTAGTTGATCTATCCATTTGGGACAGTGGGGTTTGAGACCCCCATTACAACTATATTGTGTTTATCTGATGTTTCTTGTCAATTTGTTTTTTTATGAGGTTGGGTGTGCCAGTGTTTGGTATATATATTGTATATTTATAATCATTATCTCTTCCTATTGAATTGTTCCTTTAGCCAATATGTAGAGAAAGTGGATTTCAAACCAAAACTAACTAACAGTAGAGAGGATTTAGGTACAGAAACAAGTCAACAGTTTGGGTGCAGCTACGTCCTCTGAGAAAAGTGAAAGCTGGACACTCAGAGAAGCTGAATTGCCTATGGAGCCAGTTTCTTATTAACTGGGGCTTTCTATAAAGTCTGTTGACCCAGACCACCTGTAGAGTTACAAAAGCCATAGAAGCTCCAGGCAGCATCTGAAGAATGGAAACAGGCATCCTGACCCTATGTGTGAGGGAGATGACAGCCCCAGGTGGGCCAGGGTGTTTTGAATCAAATGCCTGAGTGCCAGTTGGGTGGGCATGTGGACAGAACTCTGGTCGTGATTGGCTGCTGGTAACCAGGTGACGCAGGATGCATTCCAGTTGCAGGTGCTGGCCTAGTCAGTTGGTCAGAGGTGGCCGAAGGAGAAAGATCTCTGGCTTGATCTCTGGCAGTGGCTTTGGCTCTTAGCATTTGTGGGATCTCTAACCCCTTTAAATAAGCCAGATCACTGCCCCTCAGAACCAGTCAGCTTGGGGGGCTGGGGGGGGACCGAGGGTAAGGCCAGCCTGCTGGCCAGAGGGCAGGTGAAAGAACAGCAGAAGAGTCTGCTCTGCATTGCTGAGCTGCTCAAGTGGGACTGAGCCAAGGTGCAGTGGTGCCCCATGGGGAACATTCTGACCTGTTGTGTGGGCTCCAATGCCAGCCACGAGCCGGGCCTGTGCAAGGTACCAGTGGAGCAAGACTACAGTCTGAGATTTCCAGGGAACCGGGCATGGCCTCCACCTGTCCCACATCAGCAACTGAAAGAAGCCCTGAGGTAAGGAGGTGGTGGGGACACTGTTTGCCTGAGGCGAAGCTCTCACTTTCCAAACCCTCAGGGCCCGGGGGCTTCTGGCTGCCTCTGCTCCAGGAACTGGCTCTCTCAGGCCTGGTTTCCGGTGACTGTGCCTCGCTTTTCCCACACCTACTCCTCCTTGTCTGTGAGGCCAGTGTCTTTCCCTGTCTACCCTAACATCCAGTCCGTGGCCCCTTTGGTTCCCAAATCCCATTCTGGACCCTTCATG